>NC_089816.1:16149931-16197431 GCF_029633855.1 Hoplias malabaricus | reverse complement strand
CCACAATCTCAGAAGCTTGAGTTTACTGTGTATATGACTGTAAACATACTCAGGTTGACCTCGCTGTCCTCGCTCTCGTCCGGCGAAAGCTGGAGTGGAGAGATGTACTGATCCCTTTCTCCGTTCTGCACTGGACGAGACAATTTGCCTGGCAGTGTCCGGTACTTACTGCCATCCGATGCGTGTCGATTCTGTTGGAAGAATTAATGTTACTCTCAATAGTCTTTATTCCATGTCATATTATTAAAATAGTATTTGTTTCTGATAGATACTTTAGTTTCTGTACGTGAGTGTGAAATCAGGGTTGTGTGAAAGACAGAGCTGGTAAAATGCGCCCAGGTGCAGTATAAAGAGTGTTTAAAAAGCTTTTAAAAAAGGTTATTTCCTGAGCGTGAGTTGGTTAGAGGTTAAGGAGTTAATCAGGGTTTGATGGGAGTACCTCTAGATCAGGCTCTACTGGCTGCCCCATTACATGCTTGGGTAAGGAAATAATGCAGATAAAACATGCACACACACACACACACACACACACACACACACACACACACACACACACATACACACACAAAATTAGTTATCATATAAAGTTAAGCTACCTCTAAACATTTTGGTTTATATTTAGAATTGTTAAGAAATTGTTAGAAAGACTGGTGTTGAAGTTAGCGTTATGTGTGAGTTAGCGTTATGTGTGAGTTAGTATTGTGTGTGAGTTGTATGTGTTTATTATATGATATTATTTCTCAGTTATATATAATGAAGGCATGGTCATCAAGTGTGTTACTTTTTAGCACCAGGTTCCTCACTGCTTTTAGCCCATAATAAGAAAGTCACTCATTAAAGAGTCAGGTTTAGTGCTGTATTATAGCTAATACAAAGCTATATTTGTAAATCAAATTACTAAGAGATTCAAAGGCCTTAGACAACAAACCCTCAGCTTAAATCCACTCTGTAGCTCCTCCAAACTGCTGGACAGCATCCTTGGTGTCGACCTGCACACAGAGACAGAGGTCAAAATCGGCACTCGGAGAAAGATCAGCCTGGGTCTTTAAAAAAGCAATAACAGAAGAGCGTAGCCATGTACGAGGGCCACCTGCTGACTAAATGATAGCTCCTAAGATGTCTTAGCTGTGTTTACAGTGTTATGGGTGTGAAGCGTGTCATTCTGCTTGATGTAGACTTCATAAATGAAAGGTAAGGTGATAACAGGTAATTAATAGGTAACCTAACAAGTTGTCTAGTTGTGGTGGTCTGTCTGGTTGTTGACACATCTGTCAAAGCAGAGAAACTGATGCCTCTACAGAACATCTAATCGATGTCTGATGCAATAGATCAGGGTTTATTATCGAATATCGCTTCACTCGATATGTTGAAGTTAACTGATGTAATGTGGGAACATTAGTGTCTTGTGTCTTGCCATGGTCATTAAAACCTGCAGTGAACTAGGTTTTTCCCGTCGCCGTGGGCGTTATCACTGCAACTCATTTAACCATCGCCGGGCGCAGGCCAACACAGCACCATGCAAAGACTCCGACACACAAACAAACAAATAAATCAGCTCAACTTGCCATTGTCCATTATGGAAGGATGTGTCGCTAGGGGACACCATAGAGTTCTCCATGGAGGTCTGTATACCACGGCAACTGGGATTCAGCAAAGAGAAAGGAAAGGAAATAAGGAGCAGAAAAAGAGAAAGAATAACAAATTAAAGGAAGAAGGACAGAAGGTGGAAAGCAGAGAAAAAAGGAAAGAGAGCGTGTAGCATTAAATCAGAGTGAGTGCTCGGGACACAAGGTTTTGTTTTTTTTTTTTTGAAGAAAATTATTGCTACCTCAAGAGAACCATGACCCTTCCCCATGATCGCCCCTCTTTTAACACATATGTTCTCTTTCTGTGTGTGTGTGTGTGTGTGTGCATGTTATCCTCACTTGGATTCCAGGTCCTTTGGCAGACATATTGGAGGCAGCAGAAATGGAGAGGATCCTCGAGAAGTTGACACCTGTGGACACATAAACATCCTTTAAATCCATTCATTAGCTCATTAAAAGCTAACCCTGTGCACAGATGCTGTACAAATAAACATGAGACTGATCTGATCCGATCACAGGTTCTTTGTGATCACTTTGGTGATGGATGTTAATGTATGGCCCCCTCCAGGGTATGTTCCTGCCTTGCGCCCAATGATTCCAGGTAGGCTCTGGACCCACCGCGACCCTGAATTGGATAAGCGGTTACAGATAATGAATGAATGAATGTTAAAGTTTGAAAATGTGGGTCTCTGTGAAAAACACTGGTCATCAGGGTGCTGTTAGTTTTAGAGCAGGAGGAGACTCAAACCTGCAGATCAGTCCGGACAATGTCAGAGTGAGCTTTATGGGACAAAGGGCGAAGTCTCAGGTCCTCCTCACTACTGCCACACAGCAAACGATCACCACAAACTGCAGAGAGAGCGAGAGAGAGAGAGAGAGAGAGAGAGAGAGAGAGAGAGAGAGAGAGAGAGAGAGAGAGAGAGAGAGAGAGAGAATATATGTTACAAATGTTACAGAATCAGGTTTTCTGACACCAAACCTTATGACTGAAAATAGCATGTTAATAGGAGCATTATATTGTGTGGAATCCTGTGTTGAGCTGCTATTGAGCAATGAGAATTTAGGGGGAGAGGGGAGAACCCCTGCAGCACTGTTCAAAAGTGAATATGTACATCATATTTTCTTGAAATAATGACTGGAAAGATGTATGTACATACATGATAATAATAATAATAATAATAATAATAATACATTTTATTTCATAGGCGCCTTTCTGTCACTCAAGGACACCTTACAAAGAGTAAACAATAAACATAAATAATTCCGAAAAACACACAAGTATACAGTATTGGAGAGAAAAAAAAAAAAAAAAAAAAAAAAAAAAAAAAAAATGAACAATGTAACTGAGTCATTTTAAAGGAAAGGCAATCTTGAACAGGTGGGTTTTGAGTGAAGACTTGAATTGTGTGAGTGAGTTTATGTTCCGTATGTCGGGGGGTAGAGTGTTCCAAAGCTGGGGAGCAGAGCGGCTGAAAGCTCTACTTCCCATGGAAGTGAGACGGGCAGGGGGAACAGTCAAGTGAATGGAGGAGGAGGACCTGAGGGTGCGAGAGGGAGTTACAACATGGAGGAGATTGGAAAGATATGGTGGAGACAGATTGTGGATGGCCTTGAATGTTAACAGAAGGATCTTGTAATCTGTGCGGAACTTGACCGGAAGCCAGTGGAGCTGTTGCAAGACAGGAGTGATGTGGTGGATGGAGGGGGTTCTAGTGATGATGCGGGCAGCTGAGTTCTGGACCAGTTGGAGCTTATGGAGAGATTTGTGGGTAATACCAAAAAGGAGGGAGTTGCAGTAATCAAGGCGGGAGGTGACAAGACTGTGGACAAGGATGGCAGTGGTATGGGGTGTAAGGGAGGGGCGGAGACGGTTGATGTTACGGAGATGAAAATAGGCAGACCGGGTAATGTTATTGATGTGAGATTGAAAAGAAAGAGTACTGTCGAGGATGACACCCAGACTCTTTACTTGTGGGGAGGGGTGAACAGAACAATTGTCAATGTTAAGAGAAAAGCTGTCAGTTTTGGATAATGTTGATTTAGTACCAATGAGAATATGATAATATTACTGAGGAGAAATCACTGACAAGAGAGGGTATAATGTAATTTGAGAGAGAGTGAGGGAGTGAGAAAGAGATTTATTGAGTTATTTGAGAGTGTTACCTTGGGTGAAAACCATCATGTCTTTGGCTTTTCTGTACTGGACTAGTAGTGCTGTGAGCTCCTCTATATGTCGATCCTATACAGAAAAAGAAGCAAAACCCACTCAGTTAATTACAGCGGATAATGAAGTGATGCACACATTGTAGAAAACACAGGTAAAGTCTTGGAACAAAAACAAAGCTCACAAATATATTTATTTATACAAATCTAGGGAAACCTTTTGCTGCAGGCCCCCTAATGGCCACTGCACCAGCGGAATGGAAATCCACAAAGACATTTGTCTTTTATAAAATGAATTTAAAACACACCATAAAATTAAATAAAAATCATTTTCTGTATCTGTTTTATCTTGTTCAGGGTCACGATCGGTCCAGAGCCTGAACAGAATCACCGGGCACAAGGCAAGAACACAGTCCGTCACAGACGGGTCACACACTTACACCTGTGGACAGTTTCACACAGCCGGAGCCCCGGAGCAAACCCACACAGACACAGGGAGAACACACCACACTCCTCACAGACAGTCACCTGGAGGAAACCCACGCAGACACAGGGAGAACACACCACACTCCTCACAGACAATCACCCGGAGGAAACCCACACAGACACTGAGAACACACCACACTCCTCACAGACAGTCACCCAGAGGAAACCCACACAGACACTGAGAACACACCACACTCCTCACAGATAGTCACCCAGAGGAAACCCACGCAGACACAGGGAGAACACACCTCACTCCTCACAGACAGTCACCCAGAGGAAACCCACACAGAAACAGGGCGAACACACCCCACTCCTCACAGACAGTCACCCGGAGGAAACCACCACAGACACAGGGAGAACACACCTCACTCCTCACAGACAGTCACCTGGTGGAAACCCACGCAGACACAGGGAGAACACACCACACTCCTCACAGACAGTCACCCAGAGGAAACCCACACAGACACAGGGAGAACACACCTCACTCCTCACAGACAGTCACCCGGAGGAAACCCACACAGACACAGGGAGAACACACCTCACTCCTCACAGACAGTCACCCGGTGGAAACCCACGCAGACACAGGGAGAACACACCACACTCCTCACAGACAGTCACCCAGAGGAAACCCACACAGACACAGGGAGAACACACCTCACTCCTCACAGACAGTCACCCGGAGGAAACCCACACAGACACAGGGAGAACACACCTCACTCCTCACAGACAGTCACCCGGTGGAAACCCACGCAGACACAGGGAGAACACACCTCACTCCTCACAGACAGTCACCCGGAGGAAATCCACGCAGACACAGGGAGAACACACCAAACTCCTCACAGACAGTCACCCGGAGGAAACCACCACAGACACAGGGAGAACACACCTCACTCCTCACAGACAGTCACCTGGTGGAAACCCACGCAGACACAGGGAGAACACACCACACTCCTCACAGACAGTCACCCAGAGGAAACCCACACAGACACAGGGAGAACACACCTCACTCCTCACAGACAGTCACCCGGAGGAAACCCACACAGACACAGGGAGAACACACCTCACTCCTCACAGACAGTCACCCAGAGGAAACCCACACAGACACAGGGAGAACACACCTCACTCCTCACAGACAGTCACCCGGAGGAAACCCACACAGACACAGGGAGAACACACCTCACTCCTCACAGACAGTCACCCGGTGGAAACCCACGCAGACACAGAGAGAACACACCTCACTCCTCACAGACAGTCACCCGGAGGAAACCCACGCAGACACGGGGAGAACACACCTCACTCCTCACAGACAGTCACCCGGAGGAAACCCACACAGACACAGGGAGAACACACCTCACTCCTCACAGACAGTCACCCGGTGGAAACCCACGCAGACACAGGGAGAACACACCTCACTCCTCACAGACAGTCACCCGGAGGAAATTCACGCAGACACAGGGAGAACACACCAAACTCCTCACAGACCTGAGGCTGGGTTTGAGCCCACAACCGCAGGACCCTGCTGCCCATTAAATGAAATGAAATGATGTGAGTGTGTCCAACAAATCTAACAACAACAACAAACTGCCTGTACCTTCTCATCATTTGCTGCTAGCAATGTCTCCATCCTGATCTTCAGTCTCTGCAGTTCTAGATCTGGAACACACAGAATTAGACGCTGAGTTACACTTATTTGAAAGGCTGGCGTGTGTTAGATCTCATTAAAAACCCACGTCTGCTTGAAAAACAAGGTGAATATCTTTGCACTTCTTATTAAAAAAATAATAGTAGAGTAATATTAAATGGTGTTGTCTTTGTCATGCGTATGGTTTGCTGTTGGCTGTGGCGTATTTTGTGGGCGTGTAAGTGGTGTTAGAAATTCGGCATTGAAGAGTCAGGAGACTGGAGTTCGGCGTTGACTGGAGTTTATTTACACATACACAGGACCATGTATGAGTACAGCTGGATGATCTCAGTGTATCTCAGGATGATCTGAGGTTTAGAAACTGGAGGTTCAGAGGTGGAGGTTTCCTTCACGTGCATGCAGAAAAGCACGGGCACAGCTTGGTCATCAGTTTGCCACCAGTTCAGTCTGTTCCCAATCCAGTCTGTGACTGTTGCCAGTCTAGTCTGTTCCCAATCCCGTCTGTGACTGTTGCCAGTCTAGTCTGTTCCCAATCCAGTCTGACACCAAATATTTTAGGAGGGCCTTATATACATTGGAGTAATGGGGGAAGGGAATTGGAGGAAGACGAGGAGTCAGAGGAGGGGTATGTAGAATGAGGGTGATGAAGAACATGTAAGACAGAGGAAGGGGGGAAAAGGTGAGAGAAAATGGAAATCAGGGGAGGGATAGGAGGAAGAATAGGGGTGAGAGATGGGGTAGGTGTGATGAGGGTGATGGTCAAGGAAATAAGGAACATGATGAGACATGAAACTATGATAGTTTCTCTCAGTGGTAGGCAATACTCCTTTACAAATTTTTTACAACCTGAAATGCCATCTACTTTCATCAAAATGACTAAAGAATAAGAAGATTTATTGTAAGCAGTGCTCCGTGCAGATTTTCATTCGCAGAGTATACACAGCACACAGAGAAATTAGCACACACAACTAATGGGAAAGCAATGGGAAATGTGTGTGTGTGTGTGTGTATGAACTGCAGGGTGTGACATTGTGGATGAATCAGTCTTCCCACACACATACACATACACACAGCGGTTGATGAGATGGGTGTGACAAGCCTGACAAAGTGCCAGTGTGAATTAGACATTGCAGCACTGCTGCACCAAGATGCACATCTGAAGCATTTGTCAGACATTAGCTTACATTTCTCTTTCAGCTTCCTTCTGTACCCCTCCTCTACAACAGAAGGCGACAAAGAGCAGAGGGAAAGAGACACCACAGAACCACAAAAAAAGAGAAAGTCACAGGTTAATGACCACCTCTGCCACACCCCATCACTTATAGAAGCGATCAACCATTTTTATCATCTGAAAAGCAGAAACCGTATTTATGCAAATTACATTAATTTTACTTTGTTCCATAAGCTGCAACATGTCACATCACAGAACAAATTGATTTCTGGTCCCTAACTGAAGCAGTTTAAGCTCCATTTTGATTATTCCCCAAATAGGGTGGCCATGTATATAACAGTTTGACTACAGAACCTCTGACACATCCAGGCCACTAGGTGTCAGTATAATGACTGTTTCAGGACATAACAGAGAAACAGTGGAGAAAATGGCTGATTGCTCCTTTAAAGTTCTTATAAGGTAAAGTAAGGATAAAAATCTGGAACAGATCTGATACAGCATCCATGAATCCATCCTATTATTTAACCTTTAGGGCTTGGGAATCAATATCCTGTCAGGATGCATTATGGGAGATTTCCACCCAGGGCTGCAACAACTAATCAATAAAACCAATATATATATATACTTTTTTCAAATAAACCAATAAATTGATTAATAAAACAAAACATCAACACATAAACCCTAGTTCAAACATTTTGGCAGCTAATTCTTACTTTACATGCTACAAACACATGCACTCCTGTAGCTTAAAAATAGATGTGTTTTTATGGACTTATTTCACTTAAATTTGAGTCCAAATAAAAAAGTAAATAAAAATATTATTTCTGACAGCGTGGATGATCAGCTCTTGGCTATTTCCAGTTATGTATTTAGCCTTATCTGTTAACTAGTGATAAGTTTAACCAGCATGGCATATAAACCACTCAAAATCTGTGTTTTTTTTTTTTAAATGTACACAATGAACTAACACACACTGTGAATCAGAAGCAAGCTGAAAACACAAGACACAAGGGTTTTCTATATTTTATATTTATTTTTTAGGAAATTTTAAATCACCAGTTCCCTTCACTAGCTAGGCCTCGCCTTATTACACAGCATTAACAAGCTAGGATTCTGAAGGCTAGAACCTGCTTCCTCTAAGACAGGCAAAGCCAGCCATAGCTTCTTTTGAATGGGTGCCAGCACAAAGTTATTGCACGTTCAACATTTTAGGAGAACACTAACAGCCCAGCTATGTTATCTATATTAGCCAACAGATGTCTAAAGTGGTGTTAGCTAGTGATAGCGAGGGAGTGCTATCCTGCAGTCCACATAATAACAGGGTCCCTCACTGAGACTTTCTAATAAAATGCACAGTCAACGTGTCTGCGTGTGTGTGTAACTTCAATGACAGTACCAATGAAATAAACCTACCTCTTTCAATGCTGTCGTTGCTAATGTTTCCTCTGGACAGAAGTTGGTTCTGGAGACTCTCAATTTCAGCATCTTGTGTGGCAAGAAGTTGCTGAAGCTCTGAAATTTCAGCCTGAAAAAATGGCAACATCTTAAAACTTAGCACAAAAAAAAAAACTCCCACCAGTTTTACAGCCAGCACCAAAAGCCAGCACCAAAACAGCCACAGATCAGTGGAGTGAGGGGGTGGACTGGGGCCAGACTGATATTGTTTGGTAATTAATATCAGGAGATTTTATACAACCTGCAGAATCAGGTATCGATTGATAATACACAGCACAGGGGCTGCTTCCTCTGACTGTCCTAACACGGTACTAGAAGCTGAATTTCCAAGTTTACACTGCCATTAATAATGTAGGCTAGAAGTAATGTAGCACCTCCATTGATTTGATAATTAAACTCTTTCAAATTGCTGTTTCAATATAAAAAGCCCTGGATAATACAGCTGATGCTTACTCCAATCTCCAGGCTTTAATATATTAAAGGCTAAGCACCACTTAATGGACCTCCATGAATATTTCACATTATTTTAGTTACTGACATATATAAGTATGAATTAAAATGAAAATAGCTGCTTAATTTGCTTTAAAACTTTTTTTTTAAAACAATTATATTAAACTGACGGAAAAACCCGAGCTCGCTACGGAAATTCTTGAACGCAACCGTGGCGTCACTGGTGGACAACAGCTGAACAACGCCGCGGTAAAACACCGTTATGACTGACTGTTATGACAGTATCTAGCTAGCTAAATAACCAACATTATTCATGACAATAGCCTAGCGATGAGCTAAACTCAAATTTAGAGGTACCGTTATTCTTGTAAATGTGATCGAAGTCGAACTCGTAATGCAGCTACGTAGCCGAGTGTAATCTGAGCCACCGAGTTTAGCAAGTCAAGCTAACGTTAACTAACACCAACTTAAACAGGCGAAGTAAGTGTACTCACCCTGTTTACCTCCATGTTACAGAGGATCTTGAACACCTTTCGTTGGTTTCCTTACATGCCCATATTGTTGGAAAAGCGCCAGTGAAATGAGCTACAGATAACGGAGTGAACGGATGGACCTTTCCAAAGTGCCCGTTTAAAGTTGACAAATTTAGTCCATTTTCTGGATATTTTGGGATCTATGGGCCATTTGTGCACAGATGTCCCACTGTACATTGAATTATTGCAGCCAAAAACAACACACCTTTTCGTCATTTTGCATTAAATTAAGTGCAACTTCTAGAGTTGTTGTCCACCATCTACGTCACAGGCAAGACGCCTATTAGAGTTTCTGAACACCATGTGGGGGTGGGGGCAACTATTCCTTGAATTTGTAAGAAATAACATGTTTTCTGACTATCAATAAACACAAGTTAGGAACTCATATTCCACTGTATTTATTTGTTTGACACTTTCATAGAGCTGGTGCTTAGACTTTAAAGACTATATATTAATGCACATACTTTATTCAGTTTCTGCGATGTACTGTGGTACGTGTATTAGTTTAATGTCTGTTAGTAAGGCACCATTGAACGAAGCACTACATTTTTTTGTCTAGTTCCAGTACCGGCCAAAGACTGGGTAGGCTGCATATCAGTCAAGCCCTGTGTGGACACGTGGGGACTGATGACTAAACCTGGATCTGACACATCAGGACATATCTGACGTGTGGTAGGTACACAGAACACTGACATGGAGCGTGAAAGCTACACACAGGTTAGTCACATGTGGGAATGATGAGAGAACACCCATGCGTGCTGTTCCTGGATCAGTTCTATTGGAGCAAAACACTGCAAACGTCTTAAATGATATTACTCTGATTCTACCTCTGTTTTCAAACATCATTTTGGAAAAAGTCTTTGGGTTATAGGTCTCTCCCCTTGCAAAGTGGTGAGATACTAGCCTTGTATAAATGGAAATAACCGTCTAAAAGCTTTGCCAAAATGTCAAGGATTTTGACTCAATCCTGTGTATAGAATCTGGTCTATTTCATGTTAAAATACAGTGGACGTCATGGGCAGAGGAATGAGAAAAAAATATAAAGTAAAGACAAAGTAATAAAAGAAAAAAGTATCCAGAAAAATGGACAAAGGTAAATGCCCCACCATACATCCCACCATACATCATTACACCCATGCTGTTCCTGCCATGAGTTACAAACACACACACACACACACACACACACACAGAGAGAGAGAGAGAGAGAGAGAGAGAGAGACCTTCAATAGTACAGACCGTGTCACACAGGTTAAAGCATTTGGCACACAGTCCCCCAAGGCCAGAGAAAAATGGAACAAGCTGGGTCAGTATCTCTCTCTCTCTCTCTCACACACGCACACGCACACACACATACACACACACATACACATACTGTGAAACCTGAAGAAATTCTTAACACTCCTTAAACCACAGGAGAAAACCAGACCACTTTCCCCACCCAAAATGCCCACAGCTATACATCACACAAGTAAAAAAAATTAACATCTGGACTGCTGAGCATGAACAGTACGTGGGGATACAACACAAACAAGAATAGGAGCAGCAGGAGGAGAAGAGGAGGTGAGAGATGGAGCATAAACACTAAAGGAGAGGACCTTCTGGCAACCAGAGCTCTGAGTATGAAGTACTCAAACACACTGTCCTCTTACAGGATCCCCACCTGTCTAACACATGAGTTTGTCTGATCTCTGCTCTGCTAAATCTGCCCTGGTCAACTGTAAGTGCTGTTATTGTGACCATCTGCTGATGCTTAGCCATCATCTAAAGCCTGGTGCCCTTGGGCCTCCGGTCCCCTCCTTCACGTCATACTCCCTGGTGATGAAGGTTAGAGGCTGAGGAAGAGGAGTAAGCACCTGAGCAGTCCTCCAGCGCTCCTCACAGCGCTGCTTCTCAACCTGAGTCTGCTCAATCATGAGCTTCAGGCTTGACAGCTTGGTCATGAGCGACTGGTAACACACATGGAGAGAGTAAGAGATAGAGAGCTGTAGAGAGATAGAGAGAGGTAGAGAGGAGGAGTAAGCTGACAGAAGGCAGTAGATGCCCCCCTGAATCTGGTGGAGACAGAGCCTGAGCACTGTGTGTGAGACGGAAAACAAGTTAAAGAGGTGGGAGCTACTGCTTTAAAGTAATCACTTAAGAGGCTTTGGGAGCTACAGCTGGCAGTGGCGATTAAAGTGAGCGAGGCGGCAGAGCAGCGCTTCATTAGTTTATTCTGCAGTTAAAGACAGGAAGGGGCAGCAAACTTGCCAGTGATCTGCCAGCAAGGAAGAGGGGGCTTTAAGGGCAAAGAAAGACTGACGTTACCTTGGTGGCCTTCAGTTTTTGCTCATACTGAGATTTTTCACTCTCCAGCTCGTCCACTTTGGTCTTCAGTAACCGCAGCTCCTGCTGGAGAACCTGCTGTCGGCAGAACACAGAGAGAACCCTCCTCAGACAAATGATAATGGAGCACGGTTGAAGGAAAGACAGTATCCCAGGCTCGGACACTTGGACAGTACATTGACTGTTATGGTATGCCACCACCTTAAGTTAATAGACACTTCCACCAAGGTCCATAAAAGCCTCAGTCTACTCGTACCAACAGTAACACAGACAGAAATCATGGAAATCCAATGGGGATTACAGGACAGCGCCCCCTTGAGCCCACACCACACCGTGCGGTTAATTCATGACGAAGTCCTAAAACTCTGGAGAAAAGGGTTTCCGTGGTCAGTCAAGTGAGTAGCCCACAGTATAAATTGCTGGCTCAGGCTCCTCAGGCACAAAACACATTTAGAAATACTTAGTCCCCTTTTTTTAGACTGTCCTTTTAAGCAAATTTATAGATATAGGCCATTAAATTTGCTCATTTTTCACTGGTTATGATTGAATGACTCTTATCAATCGCATGGTACCTACACTACTCCACTCTGCTCGGCTCTTCTTGCTTTTTGGTCCCTGGTTCATTTCCACTCCCAGTGGTGGTAAAGTGAAGCGTCGTTTACTCATTGTGTATTTCTGATTTGTTGCTGTTTGGGATTGGACACAGCTCCACGCATCAGTTCAGACAGATTAGTGGAGTTTTCTCACTCCCATTTGCAGTGTTCCATTAGGTTGGCCACTGATCCAATGAGCATTTGGACCTCTTTATAAGACCATGGTGGAATTTTACGAACTGCTGTTGTGAGTCAAATAAAAACAAATGTGATTTCTGCTGGAGTTTGGAGACTGTACAAACAGCTAGTTTGTGCTGGATGTCTGAATTTGTCAAGTAGAGTGACAATTATTTCTGGCCAATCAGCATCAAGCTACACATTTCCACTTGTTTCCTGACTCTAGTTCTACGTAGTGACCTTTTTGACTGGAAGTCAGGTTGAATGAAGGGTGGTCTTTGCATTCCCATGTGTCTGAGGTCAGTAGAGGAGCATGAACCATCAACAAAGTCCACTACTTCCAACACCACTCAGCACCGGTGGAGTTAGTGACATGTCCGTCATGCAGGGAACCCTAGGAACAAATCAAGAGTTTTGGCACGCTGCAGACATTATAGTGACCCTGAGAAGATCCCCGGGACACTCGGGACCCCCTGTGAGAAGGGCCTGCAAATGTTAGTGGTGGAGGCCTGGGGGAGAGAAGGGATCAGGAGAAGGAAGATGATGGAGTGCAGAGAATAAGTGAGAGAGAGACTCCACAGGAGAAGAGACTCCAGCCTACGTTCTCTCCTGCGGCTCTACAGCGGCAGCTGCAGTCCTCAGGATCGGAGGAGCCCAGGCCCACGTCAGGGCTCCAGTCCCGCTCTTCTGCCTGAGCCTCGAGGGCCCGCTGCTCCTGGATACGGGTGGTGATCTCCTGCTGGAACTTGCGCATCTCCTTCTGGAGCTCGCTGATTACATTAACCACACACTGACACACACATACACACACACATGACCAACGGGGAGACGAGAAGAGAAACACAGTGAGGACCAACGGAGGAAAAGCTGAAGGAACATGGGATGAAGGGCGAGGATGTGGGGTGACTTCAGTGTTGAACTGCACTGAAACTCAGTAGAGAACTCACTATAGAACTCACTAACAGCTTCATAAGGGGAACCGTTTAGGGCTGTGCATCACTGACACTGTGTGTCCTTGTTTTCGCTATATACTGATTTCATAAACAGCCATAAGCTCCATTCTGCCTCAGTGAGACCTGTGGCCACACACACACACACACACAGTCAAACAACAGAGCTTACATCTGAAAACACTTACAAATTCTAGAAGAGGATTCTTTTCATTAAAATTATTTATTAAATGTCATGGTACCACTTTAACATAAGACTACATTTCTAAAGATTTGTTAATGGTTTATTAAACCTGTTTAAGATGGTTATTAATGAGGTTGTAAACATGTTAAAGGTCACTAATTTATACTAATTCATTTATAACACAGAGGTGAAAAGGGAAACACCGACCTCGTTTTCATCTAAAATTTAAAGTGTCAGAATAAACAGAGACATTTTGTGTTTTAAGGTGCACCACGTTATCATCAAAAGGCATTCTATTGGAAGTTAATTGATTAAACTTGATTATTAAAGGGTTAAAGCTATTAACAAATATGTGCTGAAGCCGACAGGGTTTGAACAAGTAGACGAAGTAAGGTAAGATATTTAACGTAACAGTGTAGATGGATGTGGGTTCACAATTCGGCAACCAGCGGATCATTATAGCACTTTCTATCTATGTGATATAAATGATTATTAATGGATTTGTAATGCATTTACAACCTAATTAATAACTATTAATAAACAGTAAACCACTTAGACAACTTTATCAGTGTAGTCTTTTTCTAAAGTTGTACCAATGTCATTGTTAGATGTTAGACACTAAAATAACTAATAATTTCAGAAAGGACCGTTTTAAAACCTAAAACACTGTTAGTTATAAACTGACCACTGAACTGACTGTTGAATTCCTGACCTTAGGAGGAACTGAAGAAGGCAATGAATCTGAAAACAGAGTATGACAACTCCTCTAGTGTGGGATCATGGTGAAGACTAGACCAGACGAGAGGACTCAGTGAGAGCCGAGTGGACAGTCACTTATATCCGAGTTGTACATAAATTGCAGAGCGAATCCCGAATATCCCGAGTATCATTAGCTGCAACTCCACTCAGCCTTGGCTTTCCTCCCACACTGTGGTCAAGGCTCCAACGTTTCAGCCCTTTACCACCTTCTAGAAAATGCTCCCGGTGATAAATGCTGGATGAGGTTTTAAGTGGATGGTTTGGCACTGGGGCAACCCCTTGTTTGCTGGAGTAAATAATAAGTAACTGACCTACTTCAAGAGTGCGACAGGAGGTCAGTTACACCGCTAACTGTACATCGGACCATATGAGCTTAGCACAGAGGATGCTAATGCGTGGTTGGGTTTTCCCCACTTAACGCTCCACATGCCGGACTGAGCGAGTGACTGATGGATGTAAGAGACCCACAGACAAACATGCTCGGACACCCAAGCGGAGGAAGTTTCATATGCGCGTCTGTTGAAGTTAAACCTGATGATAAGGCCCACGTTCCGGATTTATATTTAGGCAGGGCACTCATCAGCTAGAGACTGGGTGACATGTGTGGTGAAAGTGTTTGTGTGTGTGTGTGTGTGCTTGGGGCATGTTCCCTTGCAGCTGTTGCACGTGGGGGCAGTGTTTGTTGATGCAACACATGCACTGCGGCTTTGGTTACCCCGGCGCTGGGGCTGTATAGAGCTGCTCTATAGGTGGTAAAGATTTACGGCCCAGAAAGCATGACCTCCAAGGTTAACCCTGTCAGCAAACACTAAGTTCTGGACATTTACCTCGCATGCCATGGGAAAAGCTGACCATTTCCGAACATTTTTGACCTCAAAATGACAGCAAAATATTTGTGGACACCAGCTCAGGCAAAATTACTTCTGAAATCAAGGATAATGTTCCATTAGTCCAGAAAGTCCAGAACATGGTTCTGTTGCTCCATAGTCCAATACTGGGAGGCTTTATAACCAGGAGGACCATACATGGTTTGCAGCTGCTCGAGGGTCACACATCTTTCATGCTTTACTATGAAGATCATACAATTTTTTTTATTGCATCCACGGTTGGCTACCCTCCTCCTAAATTTTACATAGTGCTGTTTCTGCAGTGCTGATCCTGGATTAGCAACAACAGAGTCTCTTTTCTCCCTATTACAGCTCAGTGAAGCATCACAATGAAGCTGTAAATTTAAGGTAAAAATACTACCTAAGATTGTTTTAAAAATAATTGTCCTTTATCAGTATAATTTTTCTAATTTCAATTGTTTGGTTGTTGCTGCTGCAGTTTTAACAGTCATTGTTATATCTCAGGTGTGTGTGTGTGTGTGTGTGTACCACCATGTCTTATCTGCCATCCTGACCATCACACATGCGCCATGCTTTTGTATCTCAGACAATTTCCGGCCTCTGTTATCTCTCCACATCAGCCTCAGGGCACGAGAACACTTGTGAAAGGAGAGCTGTGCAGCGTGTTTATTTAAATAAAGTGTTTATTCACCCACACTGGGATTACAGTCTT
Organism: Hoplias malabaricus; assembly: GCF_029633855.1. Taxonomy (NCBI): domain Eukaryota; kingdom Metazoa; phylum Chordata; class Actinopteri; order Characiformes; family Erythrinidae; genus Hoplias; species Hoplias malabaricus. Next base: position 16,181,400 of record NC_089816.1, on the reverse strand, counting down.
ACTGCACACACACACACTGAGTCACTGTGGCAAAGTGCGACTGCTGTGGTTCCATCAGTGATGGTGTAATAAAACTGAACAGAGGTGAACACGCTATCTCTGATATAATGGTATTACTGGATAGGGATTTAATGACTTAGTGTAGTAGGATGGAGCTAATATCTCTGGCAATAAACGAGAGCCTGTCTCTTAAGTGGACAGGACATGGAGGCATGACAATGGAGGCACCACACCCAAAATAGTGCAAAGGGTACAACTCAGATCTGAGCAAAACAAGTTCCTCCACTCGTTACGATGTGCTTGTGTAAGACCACATGAATCTCAGTGGTAGCGAGTATGTGACTCTGTAGCTACCGTAAAAATACTCGGTACCCCTTAATGTACTCATTTCAAATTATATATAACAATCTATTATTAAAAAAACATTGTATTTGATCCTATTCTTTATTTTCATTAGCTTATCCTCGTTTTGCTGTATTTTCCAATACCACCCTTTCATGGACTGAACCTAGCGTCACCATCCTCAGGAGGGATGCGAACGTGTGTGTTTTATAAGACACCGCCTCTGATACAACCCCACTCAACTGTTTTAGGCTTCAGAGGGGAAGGAAAACCTCCCAGCTCTGTCCCATCAGCTGACAGAAGTCTGTGCTAGATAGCACCGTGAGCAAAACAGTTTCTAACGGGAACAGCAGGCTTTGGAGACCACAACAACAGCAGAGGTATCATTAAGTAAAGTGTTGTTTAAGCATTGTGTATTCACGTGTTGTTGTTATTGGTTTTTGGGACTGCACACAGCTCCATCATCGCTGGTAGAATTTCTCCATTCCTTGTTGCACTGTCCAGCTCTCTGTGGATTTTTTCATTGGCCACTGATCCGAGAGGCATTTGAACCTATTCAAAAGACCACATTGTAGTTTTATGAGCTGACGTTGTGAGTTGGATAAAAACAAATGTGATCTCTGCTGTAGCTTGGAGATTTTTTTCAGGCGGCTGGTTTGTGTTTTTAATTGTGGGCCGATAAGTGCTATGCAAGCAAAAAAAGCAACGTACAGTTGAGTAGAGTTGGTACCATGTAGTGGAAACATGGCAAAGGCTTAAACCTGTGATCTCAGAGTGATAAAACTAATGTTTAGACTGCTACATCACTCAGAAGCCTGTTTGTGTGTATAAACCCAACTCCATAACTTTATAGTTGAATGCACTGCAGTCCTTAGCATGTGCCCAGTGGCTGAGAAAACGAGTGCCATTGTTAATACCTATTTTATTAGAGCCTACCAGAATGTGTAAATGATTCCTATTAGTATGTTTATTTGGTCAAAATAGCTTTCTGTCCTGCCAGGGTGGGTGCTTCAGCAAAGAAGCGCCTTCAGGGGTCTGCTGACATCTCATTGTTCAGTGGAGAGGTTTGTTTAGGGGCCACCTAAGCTGAAGTCAGATGTTTCTTTAAGGAGTTTTTTGGAGGCCTTGTGAAGTTCCCTTTGGACCCATGTTTGATCTCTCTGTGCTGAGAGTCTTGATGCACCCCCTGGAGAGTGACTCTGTTGGGGGGAAATCTAAAATGTGAATGACTAGAATTCCAGAGCACCAGACTAGAGCTGTCATTTCAGTCTGGTGATGTTTCAATCTCACATTCTTTGGTGGGGACTTTATATATAATAGGTTCATGGTAACTACCACAAAGTAGTCAGTAACCACTATAAATTGCAATATAAAGGATGTCTCTAAATCTATTTTAATCACTGCTTAGGGTCAGTCTATGAAAGCAATGTGTAACATGAAGGCCAGGGAGTGGGCCCATACACAGACCCAAATGACATTGTCACTAACACAAGTTAAGCTTAGGCCTGATGTGTGTCGTTTAGTCTTGGTTTAGGCTTAGAACAACTTAAGGGTCCTGATAACGTTGGGCACATAGAAAGCAGTACCACAGACTCAACTCCACATTCCTACTGGGTTCATTCACAGTGCTAACCCTGGACCGAAAGTCTTTTTCTAAGAGCTTCAGTGCGCCAACTCTTTAAGCCCACAAACAAAGCAATTCAGCACCAACGTCTACAAGAGTGTACAAGAAAAAAACTGCAGTAAATAAACACAGCTGCTGATGAACCAGACAGGCCTTAAATGGGGAGAGAGAGAGAGAGAGAGAGAGAGAGAGAGAGAGAGAGAGAGAGAGAGAGAGAGAGAGAGAATATCGTAGCTGTGGCAGAACTGAACCACATGACAAACCACCAAAATGCTGAAAAACCACAGCCATCTAAACAAAACCTCTGGACTGTTCTGGATGAAAACCGATTGTGACAGCGATAAAATAAGAGACAGCAAGAAAGTGACACAGTGAATGTGTGACGCAGTGACAGCACTTCAGCCCTCTCTCTGCTGTTTGTAAGAGTGACACAGTGACAGAGTGACATGGTGAGAGAGTGACACAGTGAAAGTCTGAAACTGAAAGAATGACACAGTGACAGCACCTCAGCCCTCTGCTGTTTATGACAGGGTGACACAGTGGTACAATGACATGGTGAGTGAGTAATAGAGGGACATAGTGACATGAAAGAGTGACAGCATGATATGGTGATAGAGTGACAGAGTTACTGTACCTCAGCTTTGTGCTGTTTGTCGTCTCCGTCGGTGTGTCCCTGCTCCTCCTCCATACTGACCAGCTTCAGCTTCAGATATGACACTTCATCCATCAGATCCAGTTTCTGGGTCTCCAAAGAGGTCCTGCTCAAGAGCTCCTACACACACACACACACACACACACACACACACACACAGTATAAGAACCCGTCTGTACTGTATAAAGTATCTTCTGCTGAGTTGGATATGAGCTGTTGCTCTACTGGGCAACAAGTTGTCCAGTGTTTGGATCAGTGCCAGCTCTGCTAAATATACACACACAGTGACCGCTATTTTTACGGCTCTGTCTCTCCGGCACGCGAGTGTGTGAGTATGAGAAAAGAGAAAGAGAGTGAGAGAGTGAGGGGACCAGGCTTTTCACTGCATTCCTCAGGGAGCTAAATTCAGCAGCACTCTGAGACTCCAGCTGAGGACATGGCTCTGCCTCACAATCCCCCAATTCCTCAGAGTACGTACTGTAAGGTCTTTTACTTCATACTGAACACAAGTACGCACTCAGAGAACATTCTGAAGTAGTCCATACTTTCGGAGTGATTTCAGCTACAGCCTCCAAACAGTTTATACCTCTCCACTCTCTGGAGCAGCCACCCATGAGGCTATGGTCCAATGCCAAGGTACGGAAACCATGTTGTGGAGCAGTGAAACTATGTTCTCTGGAGCGTGGGAGCTCCATTCAGGATCTCTGGGATGAGTTGGAGCTGTGTTTGTGATCCAGAACTAACCCTCAACATCAGAGCTCACTGGCTGAATGCAATCAAACCTCAATACCCTAGCGCTATATACGTATGCTGCCCCTACGCCACATTTCCCAGGTTCAAAAACAGTTGCGTAAACTAAAACAGAGCCTGATCTGATATCAGTAAGTGTGGACTAAGTTGTGCTTCCCACAGTCCATCCAATAATAGCCACAGAGTCACAGCGTCTTGTCCGTTTCCCCACCTCTGGTTTCCATTCTGAGGAGAAGACACTTCTGCTTTCTGCATTTTGCATTCGCCATGAGTGTAATCAACCACACTATTCCTAGTAACAAACACAATGCTGACCGCAGTCCACACCGAGCAAATGGTCATAGCGACACGATCAGAACAAAGTCCGGTCTAATCTCAGTATCATTTGAGGCCTAACACAGAATGTTAGAGAGACGTTATTACGTCCCTGAAATTGGCTTCGGCTGTTACTTCAAAGAAGGGAGTGGGACTCAACAGCTTTGAAGTTATCAAGAAGTGCATCAGGGTTGAAGCTTATCAGATCTAGAGGCTGTGTATACAGAGCAGACATACCACAGCATACGATAAGCATTTAGGATTCCCTCCACAAGGCAGGACAATTTAAAATGTACTGTTCCATAATTTACTAAATATCTCTTGGAGCCTAAAGGGTTAAGAGACAATTAAAGTAATTCCATGCAATCACGAGTGGTGAGAAATATGTATTCAGAGAGTAAACACTATAAGAAAAGCAGGCTCCAACAGGCAGTGAGGGAAAACCATTAAACAGAACCAAGGAACTGACGACAGCAAAGTTACAGCACTGAGGCATGGTTAAAAAATACACTGCCAAGTTCAATACACCCATAATGATATGGAGATACTATGAGAAAATGACTTGTGCACATTAATGTGTGTATATGGAGTCCACCAAACCACACACTGTGAAACAAGACCTCCCAATCAGTTTCGTTCTTGTTTCGAATAGCTTTAGAATTGCCCCGCCTCCTCCACGGAGTCTCTCCAATCACAGCATCAGTCTTACGTGAGAGCGAATAGATGAGGAACAGGGCTGTTTAGAAACGGGGGGAATGATGCTGTGGTGTTTGCTCCTTGTGGTGTTTTGGCTAAAGAAGGTCACAGATGTTTCATTAAGACCCAGAACTGTGATCCCGTGTGGGAAAGGTGTACAATATGACTGTCCCCTTCTGTATGAGAAGATTGGACTATCATCAGTTCCATTCTCTTCAATTAATACACAGCTACCCACTGCTGACTGTATCACTTTCCTATGGTTTCTCATGCATTTAAACTGAAAGCGAACCGAAAAGCGAAACATGCTTTTATTGCCATTATACAGTAGTGAATAGAAATTTGGACTTTGCATTTAAGCCGTTCGTGACAGTGAACACACACACACACACACACACACACACACACACACTCACACACACACACAGCCATCTCTGCACTCTGATCAGTTGGGAGACATGGAAGTCTTTCAGACTTTTTTTTACTCCTATTTTTCCTGCCAATAGAGGGCACTGAAGCTAGCAACATTTGGGTACTAAGCCCATGGGATCATACTCCAGACCTGGGGTGTCAAACCAAATGCACAAAGGGCCAGTGTGGGTGCAGGCTTTCCTTCCAACCAAGCAGCAGCCCCACTCTATTGAAAGTAAACATCTATTGATTAGATCCACTGATTAAAAACAGGTGGAATGAGGTGTTGCTTCTGTTGTTTGGAAAGAACCCACCCCAGGCAGCCCACTGTACCGGAGGAGAGTGGAGAGAGCAAGGCCAAACCTGTCCTGTTGGACTCCTGGCCTCAGACGGCCAAGGCATCACTGGTGATCTCCTGATGATGACATATAGACCATGGAAGCCCCTTTACAGCAAACTGTTGGGATGTGCTGCAATTCAAACTAATTCAACACAATAAATATGTGTGTGTGTGTGTGTGTGGTGCCGTACGATGGACTGGGTCCCTTGTGCCTGGTGTTTCTGGGTGGGCTGTGGATAATGAATGAATGAATGTTTCATCAATTATAACTGATTCAGCATAAACCAGTACGAACTGAAGTCTGAATATTGAAGGGAATTCATTTAATTCAAACTGGTGAGACATATATCATAGGTTGATAATGCTCTACTATGTACACACTGTGAATCAGCTTCTCTCATTCTGGCTAATCCTCATCCAGTTCTTTGGATTAGCATTAACCAGTATGAATTAAGGCTGATTCCCTACGCAATGTGACTGCAGATGGCAGAAAGATACCAAAAGGAGATTGCGCAAGTCCTGACACGCCAAAGAAGCCATGCGGTGTCCATCTCTCTCTCTCTCTCTCTCTCCCTGATTCCTGGCATTCCATCTGCACCTGATAACTATCACAGCAGCCGCATACAGTATCCACTAATGAAGGCATGCTCAGTTCTCGACTCGTTCATATTTCACTCACATTTTTGTACATTTCTAGACACATTTGAACCAATACTGACTCGTCTGACCCCAGCTCCTGTCAGAGACTGGACAATGGACACGGTTTGTGATTCCCAGAGCATATCAAAGTCTGAAATAACCCCAAGAAAGAGGTCAGAGATGTAGAGAGAGAAAAATGAAACAAATGATGTGCTTCTCGTGTCTCAGGCATCGGAGCCATCAGTCACTCGGAGTGGACAACAACAGTCACACAGGGTGGTCAACTCGAATTTAACACGAGGAGCCTTCATCTGGACAAAGACAGCTGACACTATACACCACACACACACACACACACACACACAGGTACAGCTAGAAAGAGATTGAGAGGAAGAAAGGAAACATAGGAAAGAATAGAGAAATAAACAATAGGAGAAAGAAAAAAGTAACAAAGACACAAGTGAAAAGAAAGAAAAAGAATAAAAGAAGAAAGGAGTGATTAAGAACTGAGAGAACGAAGGCTGTTTTTTTGTCGCTGTGAAGCTGCGTCAAAGCATTAATCATTAAAAGCTCTGTCAACATTAACTCTACTCACAGCTCAGTGACCAGACGTCCAGTCACGAGGAGATGAGTGATGACCATTGTTCTTAAAATAAAAGAAAGAAAATCTCAGGACTCAATAAAAACGTACACAATACAAACTTAAGCAGGTGTTTAGATATGTTAGGATGGGCTGGGAGTTTTACACACACACATAAACACACACACACACATGGATACACACACACACACATGGATACACACACACATTCACACACACACACACATACACATGGACACACACACACACACACTCACAAACATACATAATTAGCATAAAAGTACTTTATGTTCAAAGGTTTAATAAACAGTGTCCAAATACTTCTGGACATGTTGTGTTTATGATAACTTTTAAAAGTTAGCTTTTAAAAATGAGGGGCAAAACGGGGCATCCAATCCAAACAAAGCTAATTTACATGTCTTAAAGGCAGAGTAACAAACTAAAAGAGGATGAAAAACAGTCATGTGGAAGTCAGATGTGGTTTCAATGTTTCTGATAAGGTTCTTTTAATGAACTGTAGTAGCTTTGACACATTACGTGATCCCCGTGCTGCGTCTGTGTGAGGGAACGTCTCCTCGCACTGGACGTGATTCAGGGACGACGTAACTCTGCTCTAAGACCGTCCACTGCTCTGTGAGAGCGACTGGGATTACGGCGACACTGAAGAGAAAAACTAAATGAGCCACATGCATCAATCATCTCCAAACTTCCTCCTCCTCCTCCTCACACAGAGAGCCCGAGTCAGCAAGATGCACACGTCAGCTTCAGACTGCACCACTTCTGCAATCTGCTGCTTACTACAGCAACATCGCTCTGAACCACCTGCACTGAGACGAAGTTACCATGCTTCAATGTCAAAACAAAGCCCCCATAAGCTGGCTTTTACTTAGTGTGTAAATTTCATAAATAATGGACCAATAGAAATTATCTTGTTTGTTACCGTGGTTACTCAATAGCACAACTGTCCCGCACTTTTACTATGTTTAATATAAACAGTATTAGCTCAGTATTAGCTTCAAAGCTAAGTTGTGTTTTGCTTGTTTCTGGTTAAGTTCAGTTTGTTTAGACACTACAGGTTGGTTTAGACCCAACGGACTTCAGCTCAAATATCCACCAGGGATTTAAGAGTTAATAATTACTGAATTAAGTGGTAATTTTTTGTTTGTTTTCTGAAAATTAGTAACAATCAGCTGCGGAGTAAAGTGAGTCGTTGTGTAACCACTGTTGATCAATGACAGTTATAGTGGATGAACTGGCATCAAAAATTAATCCTGTAAAACTAACAAACACTGCACTTACGATGACTTTCTAAAAGCCAGGTAGAACACACACCACACAACATCATCAAATCCCAATCACGTGTCAGTGTTACAGTATCTGATCATTTGTACTCTATTTTAATTCAAAGTCATATTCAACACCTGACACAGATACTCCTCTATTACAGATACAACTCGATCAATAAAGCTCCATTATTTTGCTTTCTTAGTCTTGCCCTACTACAGAATAAAAGCACTAATCTACTTAAGAATAAACCATTTGTGTAAGTTTAAGTGGGTTTGTAAAGTGGACTGAAACCTTGCAGCTCCAATACACAACTAAAACTGCAAACTTGTCTCGAACCGGTTTAACTAACCCCTGTGTTCATGTTTACTCCGCGTGAGCTTCTGTTTCTCCAGTTCTCTTAAGAAAGCGTGCTGCTACCTGCTGGAGCATTTCCTCAGTGGAGAGGAGTTTGTGATGATGTTCTTCCAGAGAAGCCTCTAGGTCTCGGATCTTCTCTCCCTGCGCCTCCACCTGCTCTGTCAGTACGCTCACCTACAACCACAAACAACACAACATTTACTCCTTCCAGCCAACGTTTCAACAGGTCACAGAAAGGGTTACATGGCGGTATACAGCTAACCACCTAAACAGCTGAGAGTAACACAACTGTACACATAGGAACTTTCTACATGACTCTAGCTAAACAGGATAAAGAAAAAGATGTAGTATTGTATGTTTATATAATGAGAAAACGTCAGTAAGAAACAATAAAGGATTTTTTAAAAGATATGCTTTCATTAAATTGAAGTAATGGATGTTTTAAGAATTTTTTTTTTAACTTTCAAATATGCACTTCTCTACATTAGAGTTAGGTTTACTTCATTTGAAGCCTACCTGGAATCATTGGGTGCAAGGCAGGAATACACCCTGGAGGGAGCGCCAGTCCTTCACAGGGCAACACAGACACACACACACATTCACTCACACCTACGGACACTTTTGAGTCGCCAAACCACCTACCAACATGTGTTTTTGGACTGTGGGAGGAAGCCGGAGCACCCAGAGGAAACCCATGCTTTTATTGTGGACACAGGGAGAACACACCACACTCCTCATAGACAGTCACCGGGAGAAAACCCACACAGACACAGGGAGAACACACCACACTCCTCACAGACAGTCACCCGGAGGAAAACCACGCAGACACAGGGAGTACAAACCACACTCCTCACAGACAATCACCCGGAGGAAACCCACGCAGACACAGAGAGAACACACCACACTCCTCACAGACAGTCACCCGGAGGAAACCCACGCAGACACAGGGAGTACACACCACACTCCTCACAGACAATCACCCGGAAGAAACTCGCGCAGACACAGGGAGAACACACCACACTCCTCACAGACAGTCACCCGGAGGAAACCCACGCAGACACAGAGAGAACACACCACACTCCTCACAGACAGTCACCCGGAGGAAACCCACGCAGACACAGAGAGAACACACCACACTCCTCAAAGACAGTCACCCGGAGGAAACCCACGCAGACACAGAGAGAACACACCACACTACCTGCTGTGCCACCGTGCTGCCCTTCTTAAAGATCATTTACTTATGAAATTATTTATTAAATAAAAATGAAATAAAAACAAAATTACTGTTATAATGTTTAAGATGCAAATATTACATTGACTTTTGTCCTTAAACTCCAAAGATTATACACTTCTTTACAATGAACAATTTACTTAAAATCACATTTTGTAGACTTAACTATATTAATAAGGCATTTTTTTTAAGTGAAACAACCACTTTGACCACTACTGACACAACTGATCCACATTCAGCAAAATGATTACACCCTTAAACTACTATCACCTTTTAAATTCACTGAGATCAACACACAGCAGGACACTTACCAAATGGTAAACCTTCAACTCTTCTCTCTCTGTTTCACTTCTCTCTCTTTAAGAACTATTGTGACACTCTGTACCACACACTTCCAGTAGGTTTCACTACCGCAGCAAACTTTAACAGTCGTCACAAGCCTGAGCAGTGAAGACTTCCATTTCTAAAGTGGAACAACACTCTTCTGAGTAACCTCCACTGAGTTTAATGTCTCATTTCGTCTCACAAGGACGGCCCACCCACTGCGAGACAGGTAAAAGAGGAAGTGACAACCGAGGGGGGAGTTTTTTAAAACTAGCCTGATTTATCAGCGGCTCATAGCCGGAAGCCCTCCACCAATCAGTGCGAGCTGTTGGAGAGGCTTGAGGCATGTTGCAAGAGGGTGACTCCACGCAGAAACCTGCTCAGTCAGAGTTGAGTACTTTAAAGAATGAAGAGCAGAACTCTTAAAATATTTATCTTATATTTATCTCACAAAACCTAATGGTGTCAGAAGTGGCCAAACTGTGATGGTGTGTTAAATTTAATATTTTTAAATCTTTCCACTGTTATTCATATTTAATTACACAATTATGTCATAACTACATCTACTATTACATTGTAGTAACACCTGATTAATCTCCTTGAACAAGTCTGGGCATCTACAGTTCTTGTTGTAAGGTTAAATGTAAAGTAAGTGTTTTTCCTTGGCTCTGTAACATTTACCAACACAAACCCTGCATCAAAACATGTCTCAAAGAGCTACTTGATGACTACAAAAAAAGTCTTTCCAGACGTGCTGACCGCAGACTATTTAGAAAGGTTACAGAGAGGTCCCATTCCAATCTAATACTATAAACAAAGCAGAGTTATCTGCAGTAGTTTACAGTAAATAGGGAAAGCGAATGGAAGGCCTTGGTTGAGAGGAGCTGATGATAGGAACTTTACCACTGAAGTCATGAAGACTACCACTCCCTCCCACATGTGTAATATCACTGTCCATCTAAACTCTCCACACACACCTCCATTGAGTAGTCTAACACTGCCCTGTAGGTTACAGGTCAAGTCACTTGCTATAACTCTTGTTTATACTTTTTTAATCCAGCACATCACCCTGTTTCTCCTTTTGAAAACAGCTGCTCTTTACAGTATGTGGAAATATCACATGCCCTGTGATAACTATGCCCTGTGATGGCCTGCTGCTCTGTCCTGCCTTGTGCCCAGTAATTCCGGGTGCAACCAAAACCCACCATAAGCCAGATCAGGATAAAACGGATACAGAAAATGAATTAATTATTGTAAGCATTACATCTGTTTATCTAAATCGATGTTTTTACCTCTATCTATCGATCTGGTGTGATACCTGACATTGCAGTGTGCGGATGCTGACTGTGAATTCATTGTTTAAGGTGTGTAGGGCCTGGGGCAGAGGGGGCGGAGCTTACCTGCAGAACCAGAGACTCTTTATCCCCCTCTAATCTCTCCAAGCGCTCCTGATATGTCTCATTGTTCGACTGGGACTGGAGGTTCACCTGAGGGACACACACACACAGAAAGAGAACGGAAGTGTTAACAGAGGGGTGGTCGGGGGGGAGGAGCCAAACACACACATGATGACAACAGAGTAAGAAAGACAAGTCAAGCCAAACACTGCCTAGAGTCATCAAGCTCAAAGCCAAGCATGGGCTAGAGGGGTAAAGAGCCTCCATGTATTGGAAAACGGGGCAGAAGAACAATGCAATGCTGAGAATGACCCATCCCCAAAACAATACCGGTTCTGTGAGTGGCCCTGTGAGGGTCCTGACTATTGCAGGGCAGGGTTAAAAGGGGGCTGATGAAGTATGCAGAGCAACAGACGGACTACAGGCAGTAATGAGATATTTTGTTTTCACCATTGATTTGGAGGTATTCTGTGGACGAGGATTTTCTGTAAGTCGGTCAGCTGGGGGCAGCCTTGGCCTGTTATTTAGCGGACCGGGCTTTTTACCAGAAGGTTGCTGGTTGGATCCCCAGGACCGGCAGGAACATCCATGGCTGAACATCCAGATGCTCCCTGGGTGCCGGGGATGGCTGGACGCTGCTCTGGGTGTGTGTTCACAACCCCTAGTGCACTAGTGTGTGTGTGTGTGTGTGTGTGTTCACTGCCACAGAAATGCAGAACAGACATTTCACTGAACGTTGTACAATGACAAATAATTGCTTATTAATCACATTAGCTTGGAACATTCAGTTTGGTTTCCTTCCTTTAACTGGGGAGTGCAACGGTGTTGTGTGAAACACTGCAGAAATAAGCCCCCAGGCTGGAAAGGGTTAAATATGGAGCATAAAATACTAACCAATGTAAAGTATGTAAGTATGTACCCAGTAAACAAGGAACTTCCCTGGACATTCAAAATAGGTCTAAAAGTAGTCTATCTGTCAAGGACATATTTTAAATGTCAATGGACGTCCAAAATCCATTTTAATAAGTTAGTTAAGTGGTGACCAGTCGATAACATCAGTGGACGTCCAAAATGCATTTTATACAAGTAATTTATCTCTGGACCAATTAATAACGTCAATGGACGTCCAAAATACGTCTAATAGTCGTCTTTTCAATGTCTGTGTTTGGACATCTTTTCAACTTTCATTTTCAACCTTAAGAGAACGTTGATTAGACGGCAGTTATTACGTTATTTCAACATTGAATCAACGGCTAATTGTTTACTGGGGTAGCAGCAAGCTAAAATGGCGTACAATGCGACTGTGGTGAAGCCGTCCTCCTCGGTCCCGAGCCGCGTAACCGTGTATTCTTCCGCCGCGCACACCAAACACGAAGTTCGCGTTACCACGTTTACGATGCAAAACCACTTAAGTCGAAACAAGGCTTTATACAGTAAATGGGAGATGTGTCGTAACCATGAAACATTGTAACTTGGGACTGACGTAACCGAGGACCTCCTGTACTTTGAAACAAGAGAGTTGGTAACATCCAAGTATGAGGCTGGAAGCAGCAAAGCAGGATCAGAACTCAAATACAACTTATAACAGGAGTGAGTGTAGAAGTGTTGACAGAAACAGATTTAAAGAACACAGAGTACGGCACTCTGCTCTTCCATAAAGTCACAGAGGGAAGAATGTGGGGGTTGACCAGCTCTAACCCTGAGCTATGAGGAACCGGGCCTGTCCCCTGTGACATGTGTGCAGTGAAATCCTGTAGCTAAGCCAGGAAAAGGGCTCGGTTCCCAGCTGCAGAGCGACTGCAAGCAACACTGCCGCTGTCCCCACGGAGCTCGGGGAGAAATGTCACTGAGGATCTCACTGCAGGCCGCATACGTTTCTACAACACACTTGTCAGCGCTAAGCTAGTGGAGCTAGAACTCGACTTGTAGATAATCTCTTTAAAAGCCGCTGCTGCTGTCAGTGCTCCTGGACAAAGCCTCACACAGAGAGGAAAAGGAGGAGGGGGAGGAGGCGGAACGGCCAAAAGTTTGTGGACACCCAGTGAATATTTCTTCTGAGATTATCAATATTTTTTCTAGCTTTTATTAAGGCATTACACCAGACTCTGACAATTTAATGGCAAGATTTGATCACTGGGGACATGTAGCATGGACAAATAAAGGTTAGAGAAGCAGGCCTGGGGCAATAAAGTCACTTGTTTCATGCCCAGGACTAGCAGGATAAATGCAGGAGGGGAAAAGTGAAGAAACAAAGCTTACTTCTCCCTCAACATCCATGACTGCATCCAAGACTGGGTTTGTGCCCAATGCTGTAGTGTGTATGTGCAGTCATTTCTTCCCAAGGACTTGTACTGGTGAAGCATATCAATTCTGTCTGTTCCTTGCCCCATTAGTCTTAGTTGTCTGAGCATCTACTCATTTGCATATCTGAGATGAGTGTATGGATAATAAGCCCAGCCTCTGCATGTTTCTGATTTGTCCCTAAAGGTCCTGCGTGTCGTTTCTGTTCAACAAAAACCTCCTATCTCCATGGATTTTGGTTCCATTAAAAAAGGGTCTTGCAGCATTTCTATTGGTCCACTGTTGCTAAAGCAAAAAAAAAAAAAAATAATACAGTACTTAAAAACATTACTGCGGGGAAGAAGCACTTCCTTTGGATCTCTCAGCAAAGCCACCTCAACAGAGCGGCAGCAAACTGATTTATTAATTTACTGTGGAGGGGGGAGAGGGTGGTTGTGCAAGGGGGCACCTCCAGCTGAAGTTACTTGTTTATTTGGCAAATGAAAAGCTAGCTGTCTAGACAACTGGTGCATAGCAGTGAATAAATTAATCAGGAAACTGACACATAACATTTCTGATAACCTTTTGTAGCAATACCATTAGTAACCACTTCCAGAATACCATATTATGGTGCACTATATAGTGAGTAATATAGGGAATAATGAGAAAGGGGGCTGTGAAGGACTGGTGCCCCCTCCAGGGTGTGTACTTGCCTTGCACCCAGTGATTCTGGGTAGGCTCCGGACTCACCTGAATAAATGAGTAGGGGGACCTTTTAAAAAATGCCTTAGGTACTGTATGATGAACAAAGTCCAGAGACAGCACAGCTGGGTCTAAAGCCTAAAGAAGGGCAATCTGGGCAATATTCAACTAAACTTAAATTGAAAAGAACAAAACTTGACACTAAACAGACTCATATTTAGAGGCAGGACAAACTGTGTAGGACACGCACCGGCAACACTGGTAGAACATGACGGAATAATTTCCTTACTCTTTTAGTGGTGTCACCCTAATGAAAAAAACTTTGCCCATGAGAGAGATACTTTTAAAAGTGGGATAAAACTGGAATTCCCCTGGTTCTGTTATAGAGTTATAGCCGAGCAGAACGTCAGAGAACATTATTATTCCAACGTCCAAGAATGTATGACAGAGCTGGACTCATAGTACTGACCCCTCCCTGTAATGACACCAGGCCCACTGCTCATTCTCAAACATAATGACTGTGTTTTTTAACATGGCCGAATTCTCTGTGTTGTAATGACCATTTGGGGTGTCACTGGTACCATGCTGTTACATCCCATTCCCTAGGTAACTTCAAACCTCCCCAAACCTTACAGCCACGTAGAAGTACGCATCAAACTCTGAGCAGGTTCCGCCTCTAAACCTGCTGTTGACAGTAAAGCATTCCCCACAGAGCACATTCTCTCCTTCTGAGTTCACTCTATTATTGATTGCAACATTCTGAACCTCAACCTTAACCTTCTAGTTATAAACACATCACAGCACAATGAAAAGCTTCTCACAGGTGCATTATGAAAAAAATGATGCACTGAAATTACCCTGTTACGTGCATATCATTCCAGCTTTGTCTTTCATTTTACTGCCTATATATTAACCCATGACATCCTAACACAACACAATTAATGTACAGACATGATGTAGATACGACAACAATCTTTATGACCTCATCTATCCAGCCACGCTGAAAATCCACACAGAAAAATCAAACCACCATCATCATCATCATCATCATCATCGTCACACAGCTTCATACACCAGGAAACTTACAAGCATGATCCACATATCAGAACAACCGTCAGGACCTCGTCTATCAAACCAGTGAGTGGCCGCTCAGCTCCAAACACGACCCACAATCATCATCATCATCACACTGCGTCATACATCTACACAGAGCTGGACAATAATTCAAAATCAATATATAACACAATATAAAATGCTTCAATAACAATGATATGATTTTTGAACACATTTTCAATATTTCAATAATTATTATTTACAGCATTTTTCACTGACTGATGGTCATCAGTTCAGCACTCAATTTAAAAATATTAACATTAAAATTAATATTAGTTAAAAAAATATTAATATTGACAAAGTCGATAGGTTTATGTTTGATGGTGATGTCATGTTTCTTGTTCTTTCTTAGTAGTTTTTCAGTGTATTTTATACTGTTCATATCGATATCCGTATAATATTGCATCAACGCCCAAACTTAAGAAATATATTATGATATAAATTTTGTCCGTATCGTCCAGCCTTACATCTACATCATGGACTCTGCACATGAAGATCATGTGACAGGCTGACCAACCCCTCTCCAGGACAAGGTCTCCTAACCAGACACGGTGATAAGGACAGTGTAGGTGTGAAGAATACAGAGTGCACGGTAAGGCAGACTGTCTATGAGCAGTGTAAGTTAGCTGGATATTCATTCATTCATTGTCTGTAAGCGCTTATCCAATTCAGGGTCGTGGTGGGTCCGGAGCCTACCTGGAAAAATTGGGTGCAAGGCGGGAACACACCCTGGATGGGTCGCCAGTCCTTCACAGGGCGACACACACTCACACATTCACACCTATTTTGAGTCGCCAATCCACCTACCAACGTGTGTTTTTAGACCGTGGGAGGAAACCCATGCAGACACAAGGAGAACACACCACACTCTTCACAGAGAGTCACCCGGAGGAAACCCATGCGGACACAGGGAGAACACACCACCCTCCTCACAGTCACCCAGAGGAAACCCACGCAGACACAGGTAGAACACACCACACTCCTCACAGACAGTCACCCGGAGGAAACCCATGTGGACACAGGGAGAACACACCACACTCCTCACAGACAGTCACCTGGAGGAAACGCACACAGACACAGGGAGAACACACCAAACTCCTCACAGACAATCACACGGAGGAAACCCACACAGACACAGGGAAAACACAACACACTCCTCACAGACAGTCACACGGAGGAAACCCACGCAGACACAGGGAGAACACACCAAACTCCTCACAGACAGTCACATGGAGGAAACCCACGCAGACACAGGGAGAACACAACAAACTCCTCACAGACAGTCACCCAGAGGAAACCCACACAGACACAGGGAAAACACAACACACTCTTCACAGACAGTCACCCAGAGGAAACCCACACAGACACAGGGAAAACACACCAAACCCCTCACAGATAGTCAACCGGAGGAAACCCACGCAGACACAGGGAGAACACACCAAACCCCTCACAGACAGTCACCCGGAGGAAACCCACGCAGACACAGGGAGAACACACCAAACCCCTCACAGACAGTCACCCGGAGGAAACCCACACAGACACAGGGAGATCACACCACACTCCTCACAGACAGTCACCCACAGCAGGACACGAACCTACAACCTTCAGGTCCCTGGAGCTGTGTGTATTAATGCTAACACTCCAGGGACTAAAACTACAAGATCCAGCTCCCAGTCTGCCCCAGGTGTTCCCACATGCAGCTCCACGAGCACATGGTTACACTGAGGGCGAAAACAACATGAAGAAATGTTCTTTTGTGCTCAGACTAAATCACAAGACCCCAGACATGCAGGTCCCAACAGAACAGAGCAGCACCTAAACAGCGCTGAACTATAATTAGGTTTCAGATGTCTCTCTTTCACGAGAGCTGTCTGCAGAGAGGCTTCAGTAAACGAGGGTCTAGTACGAAAAAAAAAGACCCCAAACTAAGACCATATACTGAGTCAGAGCTGCTTTATTAGAGAACAATTCCAGTGTAATTCAAAGTTACAGATAATCCACTTCATTCCCAGGAAAGTGTCCAAGCTTCCAGAGAAATGTCAGTGGCTTCAGTGCTGGGTCAGAGGGGTGTCACTTGTGTAAAATAAAGACTGCAGTAATAGGAGTAAGTACATGTAGAACAGTACAAGCTCTCGCTGAGTAACCTCCACTATGAGAACATCCAGAGGCTCTCAGCATAGGAACAGAACTTTGTACCACTCTAATCTTTCGTTTTATATTAAAATAAACTTATTTGGCAAAGCGCACATCCATCAAATCTGTACTTAAATACATGCAAATGTTATTGGTTACTATCCTCCTTTGCAAATTAGGCTCGTACATGCTTTAGTGCTTACCTTCTTCAGCCAGGAGAAGTGTTTGTAAAAGTCAATATCCTGCTCCATGATGAAGGCCCATGTCTGCTCATGTGAGAATGAGAGAGAGAGAGAGAGAGAACTGCTCTTGGTGCCGGTTTGCAGAGTGCAGAACGATGTCTGTTTTACGGAGCTTTATGGCACTCCCTCCTCCTCCTGTGGCTGGTTCTATCCATTCCAGACGGCAACTGTACAAACGTCCTGGCTGAAGCGGTGGTCCGCCCCCGACCCACCCGCCTGAGTGTCTGTGTGTTACACGCACCAAACACAACGCTAACTCGTGCTTTCAGTTTCTCAGTTTCTCTCTCTCTTTCTATCCCTATCCCCTCCCTTCTCAGTTTTGCACTCTCCACTGTACTCTGTTTTATTTCTCTATCTCTCCTCATTCATCCTCTCTCTCTCTCTCTCTCTCTCTCTCTCTCTCTCTCTCTCCCCCCATTTTTGGGTTTCCCTCAATCTGCTAATGTGCTAATGAAGTTAAAGTCACAATGCAGTTTTGAACTGAAACAGACTAGTGGCAATGGTCCAGCTCAAGACGGTAGGAGAGGAAAGAGTGGGAGGCAACATTCTCTCTCTCTCTCTCTCTCTCTCTCTCTCTCTCTCTCTCTAGGGTTTAATGTCATACTCCCTCCGTTCTCCAGCTATGCTGCTTTAACTTCAGACTGGAACTAATTAGGCTGGAGCTTTTGTTTCCTCAGGAAGATTCTTTCCCCCTCAACTTCAAAACAATCTCAAAACATTTACTGCTTTAGCACTCTGTCAGCCAATCACAGTCAGTACACAGAGCTGGAGCCAGCACCTGCATATGTCCATGAAACCTCATACTCTGTATATTCTGTATATTTAAAACACAAAATCCCTATAAAGACCAAACAGAATTGAAAGCACAGCTGAACTCTGAGTGTGGGCAGTGTACAGTGAAGCATCCTTTGCTGATTGCTGCACTAGTGGGAGCTGAAGCTGCTTTTCTTGTCTCCTATTGTATTTGGACATCTGGAAAAATGGCTCCAACTTTTTCCAGCTCTTGGTCTTAGTAACTATAGGTTACTCTACTTATTCTCCTCCTTTACACACACACACACACACACACACACACACACACACACACACACACACACACCTCATCAACACACATGCCATGGAAACATGCCATGACCACTGCTGACCACTAAAGGTGGGTGAATGTGTTTAGCATGTTGTGAGTGTATGTGTGCATGTGCGTTTGTGTGTGTGTGTGTGTGTGTGTGTGTGTGTGTGAGAGAGAGAGAGAGAGAGAGAGAGAGAGAGAGAGAGAGAGAGAGAGAGAGAGAAGGCTGCAGACACATTATTTTGCAAAATCTGAAGTAAAACTGCAAAGTCTTTGTTGCCTGGCCTCTGTCTCTCTCTCTCTCTGCCATCGTTTTGATCCCTCCATCTCCCTCTGGGCTGGTGTCCGACAGAACTGTAGAACTGCAGAACTGCTGGCATGTCGTAAAGTGGGGTGTTATGGATGTTATGAGTTATTAAATTGTGTTTGAGGCTTTAGAGATGAGGCTGAGTGGACAGAGCATTAGAGCCGACCACGGCTTATTACCAGCTTTACAGAGTCCAGCAGCACCTGACAAGCCTTCAGATCCCCACAGCTGCTTCTACTGAGTAAACACCACACACACTAATATAAACATAAACACACACACACACACACACATACTAAAAACAGCTGAGTAAAAAGAATTCTTTAAAAATTAACAATACATACTCCGGCATCCGCAGCCTTAGAGACAGCAATTAAATCTACAGCTCTGTCCGGCCTTATCTTCTGCCCACAGAGTCCTCCAGCATCCCTTTAATACACACAAGCACACTCCCATGTAGTCAGTGTTGGATAAAAACATCAGTTTTATCTTTGTCACATCTGTCACTGTCGAGTAAAGAGAACTTCCATGTTGAAGAAAGAAAATAAATGCACATGTGTTTATTTCTAATCTGCTGGTGAGAGGAGGCAACGCGACGCCATGGGTAAGGATGAGTGAACGTCAAGAAGCTGTTAGTTCCAGAGCCCAGATGTCAACATCTCAGAATGTGTTTGAGATTATTCCGATTGTGAGAACAGAAAATGGTTGCAGAAAACTCACAGACAGTCACCTGGAGGAAACCCACACAGACACAGGGAGAACACACCACACCCCTCACAGACAGTCACCCGGAGGAAACCCACGCAGACACAGGGAGAACACACCACACTCTTTACAGACAGTCACCCGGAGGAAACCCACGCAGACACAGGGAGAACACACCACACTGCTCACAGACAGTCACCCGGAGGAAACCCACGCAGACAAAGGGAGAACACACCACACTGCTCACAGACAGTCACCTGGAGGAAACCCACACAGACAAAGGGAGAACACACCACACTCCTCACAGACAGTCACCTGGAGGAAACCCACGCAGACAAAGGGAGAACACACCACACTGCTCACAGACAGTCACCTGGAGGAAACCCACACCGACAAAGGGAGAACACACCACACTCCTCACAGACAGTCACCCGGAGGAAACCCACGCAGACAGAGGGAGAACACACCACACTCCTCACAGACAGTCACCCGGAGGAACCCCACGCAGACAGAGGGAGAACACACCACACTCCTTACAGACAGTCACCCGGAGGAAACCCACGCAGACACAGGGAGAACACACCACACTCCTCACAGACAGTCGCCCAGGGGAAACCCACACAGACAAAGGGAGAACACACCACACTCCTCACAGACAGTCACCCGGAGGAAACCCATGCAGACACAGGGAGAACACACCACACTCCTCACAGACAGTCACCCGGAGGAAACCCACGCAGACACAGGGAAAACACACCACACTCCTCACAGACAGTCACCCGGAGGAAACCCAAGCAGACACTGGGAGAACACACCACACTCCTCACAGACAGTCACCTGGAGGAAACCCACATGGACACAGGGAGAACACACCAAACTCCTCATATATATTGTCTGGTTTAGAAATGTCTAGAAACAAAATGAATGGCCATAGTGTGTTGCATGTGTGTTTATGTTCTGTGTTTATGTGTGTATATACACGCTGCAATTACACTTCTCACTCACTTCCTTCAGAAATGAGACGTTTTTGATTGTCCAACTTGCCCCACCAAGGAGGTTGTTTATTTTGGCCCCCTGCCCTCCACAGCCCCCCCACCCCCCTTTCAGTCATCAACAACAAACGCAAACATGACCAGCTGAGGCCAGCCCAGCACACACAGCATATTATGGAAATATCATGGCTCAAAACGCACAGAAAATCCAGTGACTTTATAAAAACAATCCGAAATTTCACTGTGCCTAGTCAGTGTGTACTTACAAATACATGTCAACAACAAACAACAACAGAGCTCCGGATTATGTTTACTACGGATAAACAAACAACTGTCAGCTTCTGTCAGTCAGTTCTGGACTTACCCTAGTGACATCGAGGTCCAGGCTTAGCCACAAGTGACCAGAGCAGTACAGAGTGGAAAGAGAGAAGGGGAGAATGGAGGGAGTGTGTTTGGAGAGAGAGAGAGAGAGAGAGAGAGACATAGAGAGAGAGAGAGAGAGGGGAGAAAAAGAGAAAGAGGGAGGCAGGAAGTTCAGCACAGCCCCTATCAATGTCTCTGAGGAGAACCCAAAGTCTTTTAAACACAGCCAGGCCTGGCTACACACACAAACACACACACACACACACACACACACACACACACACACACACACACACACACACACACACACACACACACACAAAGCCAAAAACAGCCTGCGAGGCAGAGCAGAAAACCTCATGATCCAGGAGTCAGGCGTCTGCACTCGAGACTATATACTACAGAGGGCTAATGACTCCCAAATCTTCACACTGTTATAAAACATATTGATGCAGTCCGGCTTATGTAATCCCCTTAAAGTGTCCCTTCATCAGAACATGATAATCCTATGTCCAGTATGGTCAAGAGAGCTTGGTCAGTACTGCTGACCTTCTTAGATCTCTCAAAGCCCTGGAACCGGACAAAACAGGTAACCTTGAATATAAACCCCACCATCTTTCAGAAAGTAATTCCCACCTCTTCTGGAGGATTATGACTCATTTATCTCTGCACACCTCTCAGCTTCTGTTCTCTGTTTCATCTTTCATTGCTCACTACCAGCTCAATACAGGTCACAACACTTGGCACACAGGGAGCCAACAGCATCCTAGTCCATCTCGTAAAACAGTGAGTGGGCTTCCATCTCACTAGTAGGTTCTGCAAGGAAGGCTTATGCATATTCAGCTCATTTAAATTTGCATTAGTGACATTAGTGATTTGGGCCCTGCTATGAAGTTGTCCTGGTGGAGATTTTAACATCTTGTTTATGATGCTCAGATATACTCCAGCTGTTACTTATTTCAGCCGATTTTCAGCTAATATAAATAACACCTCAGAGCACAGCGGGAATAGAAACATTCTCCAGTCCATTAACTCTCAGATCAAACACAAATCACCAACATCTACTGGGACACAGATGGCTCATCTAAAACATATAAAGCCTACATGGTCTTGACTATGGGCCAAGAGACTCTCTCATCCTTCACAGTGCAAACCTGAAAGGAAACATTAGGCAATGCAAGGCTATTTTAATAACCAGTGATTAATAAAGAGTATGAACTGTTAGTACTTGGACGTATTCTTAAGGCAGGGGTTTTATCTAAACATTGTCCTGTTACAGCATATAAAGTTCCTGCAAGCACACAAGGTGTCAGTACAAACTGGCCTTCTGCGGGAGTTAATACTGACCGTTCCCCTCTCCAGCCACTCCAGCAAGGTCTGTGCGGTGGAGCAGGGCAGCTGGGAGCGCAGCGTCTCTCTGCCTTCGTCCCCAGCCTGAAGCTCCAGAGCCACACGCAGTTCCTCGGCTAGCTGCAGAACCTGCAGGGAACCCGAACATGAACTGACTGGGGAACCCAGGTCATACAGGCCATTACTGAACTCCACCACGGCTTTGGAGCCTGGGGGGGAGAGAGAGAGAGAGAGAGAGAGAGTGAGAGACAGCACATATATATTTTTTAAATTTATATGTAATAAAGTTAAAATAAGAGTCTAATCAAATTAAAACATATTAGTAATTTAAATGATTAAATTGTGTTAAATTATATTGCCTTATATTGTACTATGGGGGACACTGTACTGTGCTGTATCTCAGCCGAGTCGTAAAACTGAGGTGCTAACTTTCAGAGGTTCATTGGTATGAATCAATGTGTCACTTCTGTCCCCCAGTGATCCCCATCTTCAAATAACCTTGCTCTGTCACTCCCTCTAGACTCCTCTCTATTTAATAACTGATGTGTGGTGAGTGTACTGGTGTGGATCTCTGCTGTCAGCCTATATAAGTGTAACTTTCATTCATACGTTTGGTCATTCTTTTCATTAATTCATTTATTCGATATATAATAAAAGTGTAAGATACTGGTAATAATTCTGTAACTGCTTATCCAGTGCAGGGTCACGGTGAGTCCGGAACCTACCCAGAATCATGGGGCGTGTCCAATGTGGGAACACACCCTGGAGGAGGCGCCAGTCCTTCGCTGAATGACAAACACTTACACATTCACTCACACATTTTCAGTAGAGAATCCACCTACCAATGTGTGTTTTTGGACCGTGGGAGGACATCGGAGCACCCGGAGGAAACCCACATGGACACAGGGAGGGTAAAAATTCAGAATTTCAATATTGGTACATGCTTTAAAATGAGGAATTCCAACTAGCTCTAAATAAGAGCTAGAGAAAAGAGATATAGGGTGAGAGAGGGTGAGAGAAAGAAAGAGCGAGAGAGAGATCTACCTGTCAGCCATCATCATGTCATATTACTCATCAGTCCTCCACCACATGAGGCCACGTTTCATCTCCATCACTGAACACATCTCACAGCTCCAACTGCCTCCATCTGGAGACTATAGAACATAGACTAATAATTCCACAACTAGAGCAGCACCAAGACATCTGGAGACCATTAAGCTTCTATAACAGCACAGAAAGCCTACAGTGACGTGAGGATTCCATTTACTGAGGCCAGAATCATCAGAGCGCAACAGGACAGTCAGTGGTCATGTGTTTTTTTTTTATTCTGGTAGTTCATTAGTAACTCTTTACAACCTTCTCATAGAGACTTTAGGTGTTTAACCAGCTAAGATTTACGTAGTAATTTCTCAGTAGTTAGTGGGATTGTCAGGAGTAGTCATGTATCAGTGAGCTGATGTGCATGTGCTAAAGGTTTCTATACTGGGGAGTAATGTGCAGACTAGCAGAGATTAACAAATAATTAGTACTAAAGAGCCTACAAACATGTACAAAGAAATAACAGCGATTATGTTATTATATGTAGGGGTCATAATGTGTTGTTGGGCGCATCCTGCTAAATCAAAATTTGGAACGCTAGATTAAAATCGTAAAACACTACATATTAATGCTGGGCGATAAAATGATATTGATATGTCTCTTGATTAACTTTTGCTCAATAGCGATGATAAGCTATGGCTAATAGAGCTCAATAAACCTTCATTTCTATTCCCAGTTAGCATAGCTAGCTGCATGCTATCAGTCGCGTATACTCATTCTATTATGGTAAATGAACATTAGGAGACCGTATGAATGCGAGAACGTAAACAAGACCATAATAAGTTTAATTCAAGTGCTTGTGTGTCTGTATTAGCATACGTAGAGAGAGATTAGCATCAGTTGTGCTCTCTTGATGACAGTAACAACAGATATCTTCCCCACTGTAGGCAGGTGTAGTACTCAAGAGCCCTGTGACTGCAATCAGATTAATATAGACAAAGTTAAAAAGTCTAATCAAGCATTGAAACACAACTGCAGGAGTTTTTATGTTTGTTCTTTGATGTCTCCTGTTACCAGAAGGTTATTGACAAAGCTGGGAGCATCAGCAATCAACAGCGAGACACTACACAGTGACATGCAGTCAAAATAAAGAGGTCAACATGAGGCCACCGCATAAATATCAGACACAATCCAACTGCCCTGGAGACATTTAACCATTCAGCAGCTAACCACCACATCAACTGCACATTAAGCTTTGTGTGTTAAGAGTTTGGCCTGACCTCGTTGCTTTCTGGGACAGGGCCCATAGCTGTAAATACAGTAACACACAGCCTAAGGGCAAACAGAATTTCATAGAAAGGAATAGTCTTTCATGTATTATAGCAAAACTGTTCCATTTATGATACAGTACTGGTGTCTACAAAGCTGTCAGTCTATAATAGTCAGTCTACAGCTTTTATAATGGCCTAAGGTCACCATGCCGAAGCCAAATAGTGGTTAGAGCAACACAAATCCCCACAGCATAGGGCTGCAGTTTAGGGAAACTGCATTTTCTGGAGTGACAGAGCTCCATGCAAGGTTTAAGTATGATTTGGATTGGTGTCTGTTGCCCAGACCTAATCATCCATCATCTGTACTTGAGCTAACTAATGCTCTCATGGCTGAATCACATCAAATCCTCACCAAAATGTTGAAACATTTGCAGTTACTGCAGCAAAAGGAGGCCAAAGTACTGATTATTACCCTTTAAATGAATAGAAATGGAAGAGCAGGTGTCCACAGACCTTTGGACATACGGAGTATGTGGCATTTCCTTTTGTTTTGTTTGGGAAATTCCATTCATCGCCAGCAGGTGGTGCCCTTTGAAACGCATTGCGAGTTTTCTCTGAACAGTCTGAAGATCTTTGTTTTGAACAAGACAAGCCTGCAGTGTAAATATTCTCCTCACACTCTGACAGACATTTCCATTGCAAAGAACAAGACTCCCATTAAAACCTGGAAAGCTATAACACGACTGCTTTGTAATATTTTGAAACAAATGTGAGAAATGAGCCATATGTGTCCAAAAGTTTATTAGCAAAAATTAGCAATTTATGGTGCACCCACTGTGGAAAAAGGTGCTCAGTTGTGCGTATACAGCTTGTATAATCTTCATTAAAATGTGCTGCCAATGGAATGGTACGTTCTGGAGCAGGTATACACACCAAAAGTGATTTAGAGGGGTAAAACCTGTTCACTGGATTAAGGGAGTGCCTTCCAATACCAAGAACTATTCAACCAACATCAGTAAATGATACTCTTGTGGCTCAATGCTGCCAAACCCTGACACAGATGTTACAAGTTGTTAGGAAGACAAACTCCCTACTGATACACACTGGATGACTAGATGTCCACCCACTTTTGGCCATATAGTGCATATTATTAGGCATATACAGTTAACCTACATGCAGTAAACTGTATAACAATAAGCAGTGACCCATATTTCCCTCCACTTTCTGTGTAAATGTCACAGGTCAGAATTTGAAATATATTACGTGTCTTCAGCAGCCTGCAGATTCCACAGAAACTAGAGCTGGCATTAAATGTAGAGTTTACCTTTTCCATAAGATAGCCTTTCCAAACGCATATGCAGTCTTTTGTTTAAACTCACAAATATATATTCTGAACACCCCACCCCCCACAAACTCCAATTATTTATTCATTCATTCATTATCTGTAAGCGCTTATCCAGTTCAGGGTCGCGGTGGGTCCAAAGCCTACCTGGAATCATTGGGCGCAAGGAGGGAATACACCCTGGAGGGGGCACCAGTTCTTCACAGGGCAACACACACACTCACACATTCACACCTATGGACACTTTTGAGTCGCCAATCCACCTACCAACGTGTGTTTTTGGACTGTGGGAGGAAACCAGAGCACCCGGAGGAAACCCAGGCGGACACAGGGAGAACACACCACACTCCTCACAGACAGTCACTCGGAGGAAACCCACGCAGACACAGGGAGTACACACCACACTCCTCACAGACAGTCACCCGGAGGAAACCCACACAGACACAGGGAGAACACACCACACTCCTCACAGACAGTCACCCGGAGGAAACCCACGCAGACACAGGGAGTACACACCACACTCCTCACAGACAGTCACCCGGAGGAAACCCACTCAGACACAGGGAGAACACACCACACTCCTCACAGACAGTCACCCAGAGGAAACCCACACAGACACAGGGAGAACACACCACACTCCTCACAGACAGTCACCCAGAGGAAACCCACACAGACACAGGGAGAACACACCACACTCCTCACAGACAGTCACCCGGAGGAAACCCACACAGACACAGGGAGAACACACCACACTCCTCACAGACAGTCACCCGGAGGAAACACCACGTGGACACAGGGAGAACACACCACACTCCTCACAGACAGTCACCCGGAGGAAACCCACTCAGACACAGGGAGAACACACCACACTCCTCACAGACAGTCACCCGGAGGAAACCCACGCGGACGCAGGGAGAACACACTACACTCCTCACAGACAGTCACCCGTAGCGGGAATCAAACCCACCACCTCCAGGTCCCTGGAGTTGTGTGACTGCATCACCCACCTGCTGCGCCACCATGCTGCCAAACTCCAATTAGACCCCATTCAATTGTTACATCCATGTTACACACCAATGCTTCTCATAATGACCCGGTTGACTGTGTTCCTGCTTGTTTATCTACATGTTTAGTTGCTAAGCAAGAAACACAAAGTCAGCTTCCAGTGTTGCCTGTGATTCTGTCAATTTCCTTTTCTGTAATCAATCAAAAACTGGAACAGTACTGAAAGCTATGACCCTGAAAGAAAAGAACAGACTCGATCTCCAGAGGAAAAAACACTGACCACAGCAAAAAAACTGTTCTGAATAAAGAAAGGAAAACTGAGTATGTAATACAAAGAATGTATCTGCCTGTAATTCTAAAAAGCTGCGTATAATGTGGCCTTTATATGTTTGGAAAGACTGAAATATAAAAACAGTTAAGTTCCCTTTTAAATACAAGTGGTCTTTTGTGTGGAGAGCAGCTGTGGCATGACCTTGCATTAAGCAATTCGATTATAGGTATAGTTCGATTCTCAGACCAACTCAAACACACAAACACACACATAAACAATACATATACTCATGCTGCACAAAATGTATTTTTATAACACTGACTACCTTTATAACATATTTATAATTCTCACACAGTTCAGACATTGTCCTGCCACTCCTGAAAAATAATGGACACGTTCTGCCACCTCCCTTCGCTATCATTTGTTGACCTGCATTTACCATTCATTCTCTATTAGTTCAATCGTGTTGGCAATTGCTGAGCTCGCTGGAGGGGACATATAGCCCCCCTTCACATGTCCGGCCCTGCCCTGTTTGGAGCCACTAACAGTCAGCTAATCTGCTGCTGGGTGGACAACACAACCTCCTTCCTTTAGCTAACCACATAAACTATCTCTGTGTGAAATGTCTCCCTCATCAGTGTTCCCTATGTTTAAGAATGAGGAGCTCTATATATGACTCCCTTAATCTATTCAAGGATCCCTTAATCACTGCTCCCTACTCAAGGACACTACATACGACACTATTAAAGAGATTTTAAATGGTGCCAGATCACTACTCCGTTTATTTGAGCACTAGCTAGAACCTTATTATGGGAAACACAACTATTCTATATTAAGAGCGCTATACGGTTACTTCCTACTCCAGAAAATCAACAGCACTAAGTGGAACAGTGATATAGAGGATGGTAATAGTCATTTATACACTATTCCCTACACTAGAAAATCAAGGGCACTACATACAACACAGCTGAAGGGAACATACATGGTCCCTTAATCACTACTGCCACTACAGACCTATTATGGGGAACATCATTTGTAATTTGAAAGTTAATGATTCCACACACAAATGTTACAGTGCACTGCCTTCCACCCACGTACATTATGCCCTCTCTGGTCCATGGTTTGTACACTACAGTCTGCAGTGCACTCTGGGAACTGGGAATGTTCCAGATATTCTCTAGTCTTGTGTCTGCTACCACTGCTGTATCCTGCATTATAATGATGTTTCCCTCTCATATTTCTTGACACTGCACGTAATTCCTTCAACATATGCATGTGTGAGTGTGAGGAAATATAATTAGCGTATGCTTATGCTGAGATAAGCTAGAGAAAACGGTGCACAGGAACACGGTCTTATCTGATCTTTTCCTCAAAGAAGCCGCGCTGCCTCGGGGACTATGCGGGAGTTCCCATAAACCACCGGGGGTTCCTTATGCTCTAACTGATTGACTCTAATTCGCAAGCCTTATCTTTGGTGCATCAGTCCCTTTCTGCTACAGATGTTAGCATGCATTTAAATGCTTCATTATCAAACAGATAATTCGGGCTCTTAAATCTGATTGGCTGGAGCACTTGAATACGTGAACTACAAAATATACCCACATTTAACTGCATATATTCCATCACTTCTGTATTAATGAATCAAGGGTGTATAGAAATACATGGAAAATCAATACAATCATTCATTGTTATGATGCTTGTAAAACATGTCGCTGTTGAACCACGTTAACAGTACCACACAAAGCAAAACTATAATATATCTGTAATATATTATTATCGATGTGAGCAATTCTTTATGTCAGTGTAACTTCCAGCACAATTACAAATCAACCAGTCAGGTTCATCTATGCCTTCCTGTAGATTAAGTTGTAGACTGGCAAACACTTACCTGAGATAATGTCGTCCATTTGCTCCAAGGCCGCCTCCAACATGTGACTTGCATTCGATGCCATGCTGCTGAACTGCTGCTGTATTACTGCATTTGACCGGTAACACCCTGAGAAACAAAGAATCAGTTAGAGCAGTGCCATATCCTGCATACTGAAGTAGGCTTGTAGTTATAGCAACATTTTATGTGGTTAACAACAGAATTTCAAGTCAAATTCATTCAGTCATTATCTATAAGCGCTTATCCAGTTCAGGGTCGCGGTGGGTCCAGAACCTACCTGGAATCACTGGGCGCAAGGCACAGGGCAATCACAGGGCAACACACACACACACACACACACACACACACACACATTGACACGTACAGACACTTTTGAGTCGCCAATCCACCTACCAGTGTGTGTTTTTGGACTGTGGGAGGAAACCGGAGCACCCGGAGGAAACCCACACAGACACGGGGAGAACACACCACACTCCTCACAGACAGTCACCCGGAGGAAACCCACACAGACACGGGGAGAACACACCACACTCCTCACAGACAGTCACCCGGAGCAGGAATTGAACCTACAACCTACAGGTCTCTGGAGCTGTGTGTCTGTGACACTATCTGCTGCGCCACCGTGCCGCCCTCAAATCAAACTGAAATTTCAAATTACATTTCAATATACAACTAGATTTATAAATATAACAAATACTCTAAATAAAATGTTATATTTTCATATTTTCAAGTAAGAGGTACAGATAAAACAATGATTTTGAAAAAAAAAATGCATATTTAAATAGTCCCTAATGACTTTTCTTGTAGTTGCACGTCACGTCACGCCCTCCAGCAATAAGAGCCAATCAAATTGCTGTTTATGGAAACGCAGTAAAGTCAACACTTTACTGCGTTTCCATAAACAGCAATCTGATTGGCTCTTATTGCTGGAGGGCGTGACGTTATTCATTAACAGCAAGCTGATTGGCTCTTTACTCTGAAGGATGGTACTTTATCTGTAAATATAATCTGTGTTCAGCGTTATGAGAATTTCAACCCATAATCGTTCCCTTATTTGAAAAGTTTCTGGTTTTAACTCACACAACGCTGTCGTCCCTAAAGTCTCCCAAAAGAGCTTTTATCACGTCTCTTGGGCTATATTTACTTGCCCCAGGACAATGGTGTCTGGAGCCCTGCCCTGTCGGTGTCACACACTCGAGTCACAGTGTCACGCCCTCGTCTCGTCATGTCTGTTTTCCCCGGTCATGTGCTATTAGCACATGGCTATGTTTTGTTTATGTCCTTGTCTCCGCCCTTGTCCCGCCTTTGTTCCGCCTCCTCGTCCGTGTCATGTGTTAACCCGTCCTCCTCGTTATCTGTCCAGATGTGTCTCATTTGTGTCAGCATTTAAGCCCTCTTGTTTCACGTCCTGTTTGTCGTTCATTTCACTTCGTATTGTACTGTTGGTTCCCTAGTCATGTCGTGTCTTTTGCTATGTACCGAGTCTTGTTGTTTTCCTCTGTCCAAGTTAAAGTCTAGTCGAGTCATGTCGTTTTGTTTAGTTTCCCAGTCGTATTGTTTCACCTTTGTTTGTTCCTGTTCATGTCCTGTTGTTTCTCTCCAGTCCAAGTCCTGTCGTTTAGTTTAAATTTCTAGTATTGTTGTTTCCTCCGTTGTCTGTCTTGGTTTTGGTATATCGTTTGTTAAATTAAATGTCACCGTGTTTTAGCAAATGTCAGTCCGCCCCGTGATCCCTGACACACAGTGCTCATCATAATGCACATGTGATATGCAGAAACACATTTGATTGGTCTGTGAGTTTCCTGGAACGCTAAACCTGAACCTAAACCTTAAAACAAACACTCTGCTCAAAATTAACAGCTCTTAAAAGTTTACAGGTTCAGGTCCAGGTCCGGATAGGACAGTGTCTGGGTCCGGGTCCGGAATGTGGTCCCCCTATTCACAACCCCTGGTTTAGAGCATATTCCCCCAACCAAATTTAAACCTAAAATCAACAATGTGAACTAAAGTTTCCCTTGATATTCACAGTAGACATGTTCCAGGACGCTAAATTACACTTATATAAAATGCCATCGTATACGCATATAACTCACACACATCCTTCTGTACATGTTAAGAAACATCTAGATTAGTTATAATACCTAACAATGTCAGTGTAAACCTGTTATCCTGTAGGGTTTAGGGAATAACAAGAGCAAGAACACAAACAGTGAATAAACAAGAAGCGAAGGGCATAATGCTGGAAAACCAGAGGGCTGGTTGTAACAAAGCTTACGTCAGTTGTCTTCACCGATTGCTTCACTTGTGTTTATTCTTAGTGTGTAACACTACTGCCATCTATATAGAAGAGAGGGGTCCATTGCCTACTTGAATAGGTATGCCACACTACACCGAGTCAGAGCCAGAAAATGATCCTAACACTATATTCACCAACA
>NC_089816.1:15684931-15784931 GCF_029633855.1 Hoplias malabaricus | reverse complement strand
CTCCTTGAGCTGATGGTGGTTTTTGAGAATGTGGGATGGGAGGTCCAAAGGGTGCAAGGTTGCCTTACTCCTCCTGGTAGCTATATATATATATATATATATATATATATATATATATATATATATATATATATATATATATATATGGCACAGGTCCGCACACACAGACACATTAGTTGTAGTTCATAAATATATATAATCAGTACGTTACCTGTGACGACCCAGTATTCTCTGGTGGCCACAGAGGTGTTGAGATTGTGGTACTCAAGAGCTGAGAGAGAGAGAGAGAGAGAGAGAAAGAGAGAGAGAGGGAGAGAGAGAGAGAGAGAGAGAGAGAGGACATGTTTACTGAAGGAGAACCAAACTTGAGATTGATGACACTCTTTTTGTCTTTGTTCACATTTTCCATAAGCTTCTTCACACACACACACACACACACACACACAGTCCTCCTGCCGGGGGAGAACAAATAAAAGCGAAGGTGGAAGTGAAGAGAAAGGCTGCGCTGCTGCTCAGAAAAGTTCTCTGTAATTTTGTTGATGGGGGAACAGCAATGTCATGAATCCACAATTAGCTCCGCTGCAGTAAGCACAGTGTCAGCGCTTATCGCCTGGTTTGGGTGAAATTAAGAATTGGTCTGGACTGGAGAAGCAGCCGGCTCTAACCTTGGCCTCTCACACAGCAGTGGGAACATTTAGAAAACTGTGAGAATGAAAAAAAAACAAGTGCTCTTAAACACTTAAAGCCAGTCTCCCTGAGCGAGATTAGATCAGATCTCCGTGGCTTACGGCTAGGCCTCAGGCTAAACCTCATTACGGAGCCGCTCAGAGTTCAGTGTATGCAAATATTCACAAGCATGCAGGCTCAGATTTCTTCATCTAGTCTTGATAGTTGTACATGTATGTAGTTTTGCATCCATCCATTCATCCATCCATCCATGATCCATCCATCCATCCTTCCAGCCACACTTTGGCTGTTAGCTGAAACCACAGGTTTGAAGTTAATGAGGACAATCTTCCTCCGAGAGCCTTGAGGTGAACCATTCATTTTTTGTGCTGTACTTAATGGAACATCAACGGATTGTCACACACAATGCCCAACACTCCGGAGGAGAAAGCCGACTGTCCAGATCTTTCACAAAAGCTTAAAGGAGCAATCTGCATTTATAATGGGAAGTGCAAGACATTGGAGTCTTCCCCAGATGAGAAGGGTTGTGTTGTTGATGAAAAGTGAATCTACATGAGATTAAGATCTTTGTTCAACTTTTAAAATATTCAAAAATACTTACCTACCTACTCCACCTCAAATGTTTCACTAGATGAGGCTGAAGTTGTCTTTCTCATCGCTCAATGTCATTTTAGGAGGCAGATGTTTGCTTCTTATTCACAGTGTTCACAATCAAACATTTAGTTCCACCTTAAATGGTTCATGGGGCTAATCTTGGTGTCATTCATTCATTCATTCATTCATTATCTGTAACCACTTATCCAGTTCAGGGTCACGGTGGGTCCAGAGCCTACCTGGAATCATTGGGCACAAGGCGGGAATACACCCTGGAGGGGGCGCCAGTCCTTCACAGGACAACACAGACACACACACATTCACTCACACACTCACACCTACGGACACTTTTGAGTCGCCAATCCAACTACCTACATGTGTTTTTGGACTGTGGGAGGAAACCGGAGCACCCGGAGGAAACCCACGCGGACACGGGGAGAACACACCAACTCCTCACAGACAGTCACCCGGAGCGGGAATCAAACTCACAACCTCCAGGTCCCTGGAGCTGTGTGACTGCAACACTACCTGCTGCGCCACCGTGCTGCCTGGTGTCATTCATCAACTTCTTATTTAAATGTTCCATTCCACCTTAAACAGGTGACTATGCAAGGCTTCAGAATCTTTTGAAATCCAGAAGAATCTAACGTTATCGCAGTTCGCCTTCTCTCTTACATGGCTGTGTTTGTGTCTGCTATTGTGTGTCATATCTGGCAACCCAGGGTGCTGGGGATTGGACAGTGGGTGGGATCACAGGCCAAAACACAGAGGAATAAGCTGTCTGCAGCAATGCTGTTAGAGACATCAGTGGTTAAAATGATCACTTTTCCTTAATCACTGATGACACAACCTGGTCATTTCATGATTTAGTACAGTAAACATATTACAGATTGCTCCTTTAAAGATGCCTGAGTTGTCTGGCACCATTCCATGTGATGATGTGAGGTCACATCCCAGAGCCCTGCCTCAGAAAGCTGAGAGCTGTGGCATCGATGCAGCCATCTCTATGACAGCACCAATGCTAGATCGCTGGACCAGTCTGTAACGTGCTGTTTTGTGTTTTGTGCTGTTTTTGTTCCTTGTTTGTGCCCCCCTTGTCATGTGACTGTTTCCCCCTGTCTTGTGTCTGCTTCCTGATTGTTCCCTGGTCATGTGATACCCTTCCCTTGTGTTTCTAGTGTCATGTGTCTTAATTAGTACCCAGGTGTTTCTTGTTGGTGTTGTCTTTATGTAGTCCTTGTCAGTGGTTCTTGTTTTTGGGTCATTGTGTGTATGTTTGCTTGATGTTCCTTAGCCTTGTTCTATGTTTAATTCTGTGTTTTGTCTTATTCTGGGTTTAGTCTTGCTTTGTGATTAGCCTTCTTGTTTAGCTCTTGTGTTTTATGTTTAGATTCCTTGTTTAGTGTTTAGCTGTGTTTAGCATTTAGCTGTGTTTAGCGTTTAGCTGTGTTTAGCGTTTAGCTGTGTTTAGCATTTAGCTGTGTTTAGTGTTTAGCATTGAGCCTTGTTTAGTGCTTAGTGTTTAGCTCTGTTTATAATTTAGCCTAGTCTTTTGTGTTTAGCTCCTTAGCTCCTGTATTTAGCCTTTTTGTTTAGTTCCTTAGCTTCTGTGTTTTGCCATTTTGTTTAGCATCCCTTTGTCTAGTTTCCTTTAAGTTATTGTAATAAAACCTCCTGCTCTTACCTCCTTCCCTTACTCCTACACACCCAGTTATATTACACAGTCAAGAGCCCTTCATTTTATTCCTGATCACTGCTATGAGTTGTGAAAAATGACAAATATTGCACCAATTAATTAGCTACACCCAGTTACACACTGTAAATTCATTACAACTACATCCTTTGGACACAGCAGCTGTCTTTAACACTGTGTGGAAATTTCATGATGAATGGACCAATAGAAATGCTCCAGAAATACTTTTTACATTGACTTTTGACATTCCATTGGATGATATGTAATAAACATATTAAGAGTCAGAAAGTTAGTTTTCCCTTTCTATAACTATTGAAAATATTGTTTAATGTATGTAGAGTAGCACTGTGGATCTTACGTTCTGCGATGATCATCGGGGGGTAGAACAAGAAGTAGCCGACCAGTTCCGCCGTCAGCTGGTTGAGGAGGCCGCTGGCTACAGTGCCATTCAGAGCTGCAGTGCCATTCCACACCACATACACCACCGACACAGCCAGAGAGTTCCCAGTCTGATACGTGTTCAGAATCTACACACGCACACACACACAAAATAAAAATTTGAATCATTTTATTTATAAGCGCCAACATTTTGGGAATGCAACTTTAGCCACAATGTCATAACTACAAACAGTGTGAGACAACATCGAAGCAATAATAAAAACATAAACAGATTAAAAGAAATACATCAGAAATATGTAAGTTTTCAACTGTTTTTTAAAAGAGCGAAGGGAGGTGCAGAGTTCTGTGCCTGCGACACTTAAAGCTCTCCTGCAAATGTGTAACCTGGCGTGAGGAACAGAAAGCAGATGAGTATCAGGACCAGAGAGTGTGTGAAGAGGTGAATGAATGCGCAAGAGCAGTAAGATAAGAAGGTGCCAGCCCATGCACGTATGTGAAAACCAGAGGAAGCAGTTAATACTGTGTACAGAGTTGAACAGGGAGCGAATTAAAGAAGACTGAATGCTGAAGCAATATGTTCCCAGGGTCTGGAATGTGCAAGTACTCTAGCCACAGCGTTCTGGACATACTGCAGCCTCCTAAGAGCACAGGCATGGACCAAACAATCCATTCTCTGCTACAGAGCAGGAGAGACACGGATGAAATCTGTCAATGTTGTATAAAAAGCAGTTCCAGTACCTCAACAGAAAGAGCACCATACAAGTCCTCCACTTTCTCCTGAGCTTCAGTGAACACGTTCTCCAAGTGGTTCTCCATCATCTGGACGAAACTGCAGGACTTGATGTTGTCTGTAGGACTCACAAACCTGAGAACTGAGAGAACCATTAAAAACACTGTTAACGCACTGTAACAACTGCATTGAGAAAGCACACACATCCACTGGTCAGAAATAAAACCTGGAGCTGGATTAGTTTAACCAGGGGATGCTGTGCAGTGTGGAAGTGGAATCTGACTGATCAATTTGTTCAGGATGATGTGCCCATGTAATGTCCCTAAATTCCACAGATAGATCAGATTAAAAGCTCCTAATGTGGATAATAACATTGACGTTACACCACACTTAATAACATTAACAACACACTGCACAGCTGGCCTCATGTGGAATTTTGTGTTGTTCCAATAGTTCAGTTCAGAATCAGAACTTGCACTCTTGAGATGAGGATATTACTCTATTCCTG
This sequence comes from Hoplias malabaricus, assembly GCF_029633855.1. NCBI lineage: Eukaryota > Metazoa > Chordata > Actinopteri > Characiformes > Erythrinidae > Hoplias > Hoplias malabaricus. The sequence continues at coordinate 15,780,320 of NC_089816.1, read as the reverse complement.
CTCCATACGTGGGTAATACTGACTTATTTTTGCTGTTTCAGACTACTTAATGTGGAAATGTCTCCAAATTCGGGACACGGTTAACTGCATGAAAGTAAACACAGACTGAAAGTTACTTACAGACAAGTTAAATATCAACCACCTTCAAACCACAATTTTTTCCCTCAAACACACTGTTCCACCTTAAAAGACGCTGAGCTCCTGAACGTAAACAAACCAGAGAGAACAGCGTTTCCCCACAATTGCAGGCATTCCTTTTAATGTATTGACAGTGCTATATAAAATTATTATTATTATAACGAAAAGCATGTTGAATGATGAGCATGTCTGAAACGTGCTAGAGTCAATAAACTTTCCTTGCCTTAGCTTAAGGTAGTGGAGGACTGCTTACTGCTTATACTGAGGAAAACTTGTCACTTACAATTACTCTCAGTGTGTGAAACCGCAAATACAAAACATGTCCAAATAAACACGGACTTAGACTGAAAACATGCTCTTACATTGAATACAAGTTATTATAATCTAATGCTACTAGATTTAATCCCCAAGTAATTTCAAGACTAAAATCTACACATATTGCAGATTAATTATGGATTAAATTAATTCCACAGTTATAACTGTCAGATTTAACCACTCCACACACACACACACACACATCACAAATTCATACTGGATTAAATTCACTCCATGATTCATGTCCAGACTCCACGCATTTAATCCACAGATTCATACTGGATTAAAATTGTTGTCATAGTCCTCAGTCTGAACTAAGCCTCAGGTGATTCCCACCTGTTTTGAGCTGCAGGTGGATGCTAGGACTGGGCAGCCAGGTTGCTACGGGAACGGGAACGGCCAGGACGACTGGAGCATGCTGTCGGAGGTCACTCAGGAGCTTGTCGATGCTGTATGCTGTCAGAGTCTCTACCACAGCAGCTGCCATAAACACCACTTTCTCACTCAGCACGTAATATCCCAGAGTCACATTGGATGGAGTACAGACATCACGCTCCAGCTGAGAAAGAGAGAGGGGGAGAGAGAGAGAGAAAGAGAGAGGGGGAGAGAGAGAGAGAAAGAGAGAGAGAGAGAGAGAGAGAGAGAGAGAGAGAGAGAGAGAGAGCGAGAGAGAGAGAGAGAGAGAGAGAGAGAGAGAGAGAGAGAGAGAGAGAGAGAGAGAGGAAGAGAGCGAGTGTTATGAAGTAGGAGTCAGGACTCACACATCAGGACATCATGATCCAATAATAATAGCATTAACAATAATAACACAATAATGTGAACAGTAATAATACAAAAAAATATATGATGATGATAATTCTTCCAATATTTTGCCCAAATTATCTATTATTTTAGAAATTATTTGTAACCAGTAGTTTACTCACACACTCACTCACTTACTTTCATCCTCAATGACTCTCATTCACACAGTCATGCCTTCACACACTCACTCAAATATCCTTTCACATATTAACTTACTCACTCACATACTCACTCACCTTTACTCACAGAATGCCCCCTGGGGGGAGCTGTTCAGCGTTTGTGTCAGTAATACAGTGTCTGTGTTTTAGTTTATATTTCATGCTCTGATTTTATATTTGGTCTTAAAGAGACCAACCCCTCAGAATTCCCCTGAGATATCAGAGTCAGAGTGTGGCAATGTTAAAGAGGGGTAAATCAGAGTCTATGAGGTCAGAGATTCGCTCCTCCACTGGAGCTGTTCAGTAGCTGTGGCTGTGTTTGTGGCTGGATGAATATTTCACAGCATTTGAGATGAATGTATAATTTGTTAAAGCACTGTTATGCAACAGGTAATTTCTCTCTCTGTGTCTAATCGGAGTGGTGGAGCCTTTGTTTACAGCACTCCACGAAACCGAGGCTCTGCTTAGCGAGCCGAACGTGTTGAGTACCTGCTTTAGCTGAGGATTGTTTTTAGCACAGTGATGGGTCAGAGTCCCCCAAATCGTTTACAGTGATTTAATCAGTATTTCTGTATTACAACATCATATAGTTCAGTTTTTGGGGGAGAGAGAGAGAGGGAGAGAGAGAGAGAGAGAGAGAGAGAGAGAGAGGGATGAACAGGAGGACAAGTTAAAAAAAGATGACACTGAAGACACAGAAAGGAAAGAAAAGGCGAAGGAATGAAAAAGAAAGGGATTAATAGAAACATCATTCGTCATAGAAGCAAAAACTGAGAGGGAAGCAAAGGAGGTAAAAGAGAAAAATAAAAGCAGGTGGCTGAAAGTGGAGGGTGAAACAGAACAAGAGACAAAATAAAGAGAGAAAAATATAGATGGATAAGAAAAAAAGTTTTGAAAAGAAAGAAAATGAAAAAAGGGGAGGAAATGGAGGGAGGCAAAACAACACAGAGGAAAACAAGAAAAAGAGGGGAGGGAAAAAGAGAGACAGAGAGAGAGACAGAGAGAGAGAGAGAGAGAGAGAGAGAGAGAGAGAGTGGGCGAGAGAGAGACAGCTACAGCAGAAGAGTTCTCAGAGAGCAGACAGTACTAATTCTCGTGTTGAGTCACTGTGGTGGGTAGAACAGGCACCAACTGTGTCTATAAATGCTAATAATAACAGAGTCTTCAGAGTCAGACTCATTCACTATTAATCTGTCAGTCTATCTCTTTACTTGCCACTTCACACCTGGACCACACAGAATCACCCCCCCCCCCCATTGAAAACTGCATTTACCTCAGTTTAAACCTCACACGTCATTTTAATTGTAATTATACACAGTCAAGAGGTAGAATATACAGGAATATACCTGGAATCAACCATTTATAGGTGGCACGGTGGCGCAGCAGGTAGTGTCGCAGTCACACAGCTCCAGGGTCCTGGAGGTTGTGGGTTTGATTCCCGCTCCGGGTGACTGTGTGTGAGGAGTTGGTGTGTTCTCCCCGTGTCCGCGTGGGTTTCCTCCGGGTGCTCCGGTTTCCTCCCACAGTCCAAAAACACACGTTGCAGGTGGATTGGCGACTCAAAAGTGTCTGTAGGTGTGAGTGTGTGAGTGAATGTGTCTGTGTTGCCCTGTGAAGGACTGGCGTCCCCTCCAGGGTGTATTCCTGCCTTGCGCCCGATGATTCCAGGTAGGCTCTGGACCCCCCGCGACCCTAAATTGGATAAGCGGTTACAGATAATGGATGGACGGGCCATTTATATGGATACACCTTAATAAAATGGGAATGGTTGGTGATATTAACTTCCTGTTTATGGCACATTAGTATATGGGAGCAATTGTCTATGCTGTGAAGATACGAGATGTGCAGCATCTGAAACTACAGATACTGGAAGCCTGTGCTAGCATTTCTCCTGCGGTGTTGCTATCAGTGTGTGAAGAGTGGGAGAAGAGGGTTGCATTGACAATCCAATGGGCAGCACTTTGAACACATTTTATAAGTGGTCAGAAACTTGTAAATAACTCATGAAAGAATAAAGTTACATTAAAACCAAGTACACCATTGTTTTTCTTGTGAAATTCCCAGTATGTTTGATGTGTCACATGACCCTCTTCCCATTGAAAAACAAAAGTTGGATCCAAAATGGCTGACTGATGGGCTGACCACCCATCTTGAACAGTTTTCCCCCTCCCATATACTAATGTGGGACAAACAGGAAGTTAATATCACCAACCATTCCCATTTTGTTAAGGTGTATCCATATAAATGGCCCATCCTGTACTATTCCAAGCCATTAGAGCTTTTCATAGGGCTCAGCTCACTCTTTTCCCACCAGCAACCACAACCTTTCTGTTATCATCTATCTAGTATCCTACACTTAACCCCTAAAACTGCTTTGGACATATATGATCCAATCATCAATAAGCTACATCTAACATATAAATAAGCATGTTAGGTCAACAGTTTAAAGTTTTCTGTAGAAAATTCATACTCATCAGTGCTTACCGACTTGTACTTTACCCGACAACTATGAAGCAACAGAGCTCAATCCAAAACCTCTGGGATGAAACAGAGTGGTATTTGTGAGGCAGATCGTATTCTCCAAATTCAATACATGACCTTGCTAATGTGAACATTGCTAAATGTGATCAAGCCCTCACAACAATTTTTTAGCACATTGTCTAGAACCTTCCTAGCCAAGTAGGTGCTATCACAATCCCTGTTGAAATCATAATTAGACAAAGTTGGATATAGTCCCGTGTAACAAAAGTACTAACCCGCACCACTGAGAGTGAGGGAAGGTAATGTCATGGAGTTTATGAGGAATGCTAATCTGAAGTGAAGAAGTCTCTGGTTTTGTATTCCAGCTTCGCAGAAGACCATCCATTTCCAACAGCTTCCAAACGCAGTGCTGCAGTTTCTCACACAACATGGAGACGGCTGTGTGTACGATGCAAACACTTCCCACACTGCCGCCTACCATCCACCCACCACCCTTTCCACTGTGAAACTACAATTCCCAACGTGCAAGAACTGATATAAAGTCCTAATACTTAGCAGACAGACAAAATCCAGGCATATTTTGGAAACATAAGAAGGCAATATTTGTAGGAGCTTGTATTTTGGGTATTTTGTTCATAGATGTCAACATTGCTTACAAAATGACTAACAAATATAATGAGAAAAATAAAAACATCCCAAAATTGGATTTTTATGCAAATATTTGGTCATCCCAGATCAAATGACTTTGGTTTCTAGGGCTCCAGGTTGGTAGGATAGTCTTCTATCTCCACCACAGCACTCAAGCATGTGGAAAAGAAGCGGTGGTTGGCATCACATTAGTCTTTGCCCTCCCAGCTGGTGGAACTGGAAATGACTAGAGATTGGGGAGAGGGATGCCTCTCCAGACGCCTCTCCAGACAAGCTGATGCTGTCACCTTGGTCAAAGTGTATGTAGCAAAGTCTCCTAATCATTGAAATGGTGCCTTGCATCATTAGTAGGTTAAATTCATTTTGTCAACAGTGACACTGATTCTTCACCTTAAACAATAATCATGTTCATTTTACGAGGAGTGTCCACACGTTTGCGGACAACTGCAGTAAAATTTACCTCAATGCGGACGCTGGAGTCATTGAAGGCCTTCTGCAGCGCTAGAGTCAGGCCTTTTGTTAAGCTCTGTCTCAATCCACTTTCCAGACGATTCCTCTTCATCTGGATAGATAAAACTGAGGAGGGGAAATCACACACACAGTCAGAAGAGACACTGCTGTTGTATCAAATTCTCTAAGCATCACAGAGCTCCAGGGGCACATGTACTTCTAAATTCCATCTACAAGTACAGATATGAGAGTACATATATTAATTTGTGATTTTCTTATCCATAACTGGAACAAAGCAGCTGCTCTTCTTGTTTGATGATTGCACCACATAAAATCACTCCAAAAGTACATTTATACAATTTATTTACATTAATTTGCCATAAAAGTTAACAATGTTTTGCGAATGGAACATTTTTATTTGGTTATTTTGTTAGTTTTGGGGCTTTTTTTTATTGTTTATGTGCTGTTTCTAATTGTTTTATTAATAGCAAAAATATCCTGGCGCAAGGCTTTTCAGTGAGATTTGGCATCCCAGGCCGTACTTAGCCCCACTAGCACCGTATGCTCTGTGTAATCAGTTCTACGCTCTCCCTGACCTTAATGTACAGCAGTGAAAAGTTAAGAGCAGAAACTCAGGTTTCTACTCCCCATGGTGTCTGAATTGTTGGGCCCAAGTCAGCAACACACCTTATCTATCAAAGGACACTCAAGTTCATCATAACATAGAACAAATTTACCAAAGACTGACACATATCTGGGTTCAGATCTAGAAGGAATGGAACTTTAAAGTTCTTGCGAATAAGTTAATGAGTTATGAGAAACCAAAAACCATATCCAAATTATATTTATGGTCATCTTATTCCATGTCTGGACAAAGAACCCAGGCAGTGAGTGAGCACGCAGATCCTACACAAGACTCTAACTCTGCCAACAGAGACAGCCAACAGCCCCCGATTAGCAAAATGCAGACCGTGTGCTGAAGAACTATTTCCAGACATGTTGCTTGGTAAAGTAACACCATTTAATAATGAATGCACAAGAATGGCAGCCGCTCTGCTTTTTTTAACAAAAGATTTCAGAAAAAGCAAGACCCATCTCGAACTTGGCGAGATGGGCTAGTGCTACACTCTTCCGCCGTTATAAAACGGCCTGTGATGAAAAATTCATCAATATAACAGACTGTACTGCACTCTCAGTAACCACATGGAAAATTCCGCATGAAATTTTGAGCAGCTATGTTTGAGGCAGTTGTGTGCCGATGTAAACTTGATGATTTGGGCCAAGCTTAATGGGCTTCTGTTGCCTTCTACTTTTCATTATCGGTGTAGCCCTCTAATTCTGCATGTCTAATAAGGAAAACAAAGTGATATGACACATTTTCTATTGGTCAAAAGACCTTTTTAAGGCTAATGGCATCAAGAACTCATTGTTATTGTATTCTTTCCCAGTTTAGCAGCCTTGGCTGTGTGTCCTTAATCTTCAGCCAGCATCATTTCAGATGAGACCTGTCTGGCTCTCGCTCATAATTTAGCTGTGCCACGGTCGACTTATACCTGATTGTGGCTGGTTTTGTAACATGACCAGACTCTGATCTCAGCCAAAATGCATTTGGAACAGCCTGAACCATTCAAAATGGGATAACTATATCACTATGCATATCAACAGTGTTCTAGAAACTGGGGCTTGGTATTGAGTTAGATTAGCACCAGGCTAAATGTTCTGCAGTTGAATAAAGCAGTATACACCCTCAGTAAAAAGGTATTGTACATAAACTTTCTTGCTCAATAAAGGTAAAAACAATGTAACTGTAAGGGTGCAATAAAGGTACAACCCGTTTTTGTAGAAGAACTGCTTTAAATAAAAAGGCCAGAGCTGAAACATGTAAAATGTCAAAAATTCACAATATAAAATGAATATAGTACAATTCTGTTACATAATTAAAGTTAATACGGCTTACCCTTGACGATACCACTACAGTGACATGATTAAAGAGTCTGTGGTCTACACTGGCAACAATAATTATAAAAAATTGTGACTGGTCAGGCTTCTCTCTGCAAACGTTAAAACAAATGTGATTGGTTAGAGGACTCATTTGCGTGTTTCAGGATCTAAAAACTATGAATATTTTAGTGTGGTAGATTTCCGCACTGGTCTGGACTGCCCAAGCTCTACATCCATTTCTATTCTATTAGGTGTACAAAGAGGTTTTAAAAAGCTTTTTGTGTAACATATAACTGTAATTCAAAATTCAAACATTCTCCTTTTGTCATTTTATGGTAAATCCCAAAAGGATTTTCCAAAAGGAAAAGCGCAGCAAAAACATGCGTATCAATTTGTTCTGTTCTTTGGGATAATACTGTATTCAAAAGTATGTGTGTGTGTTGGTTTAGATGATTTTACAATAGTGAATATGTTGTCATTGATTGTTAATGTAGAATTTTAATAGTTAATTTTTGATTTTTTTTTTTACCATAAATTGATAAAGAGCGAGAGAATGTTTGAATGTTGAATTACAATCGCACGTTAAACAAAATTGCTTTAAGTATAAGTTGTACAGTTAATGTATAAAATGTATTTTGAAGAGGTATTTAATGCATGGAATTAAAATAACGATCCCTCTAATTACTGAACATCTGAAATGGACTCACCCGTGCGGACCCACAGCCTCTCGGTAATGTTGCAAGATGCAGCGGGGCTCTCAGTGGGTGGGCTTTTCTCTGTGGTGGAGCTCCCAGTTGTAGCTACTGTAGAACTTTGAGGAGTCACTGTGGTGGATGTTGTTGCTAAGGTGGTTGTCGTGGTTGGTGCGGCTATCGTAGTCGTGGTGGTAGTGCTAGTAGTCGTCGTTGTGGTGGTGGTGGTGGTTGTGGTGGTGGTGGTAGGAGGTTCTGTGGTGGCCTCTGTGGTGGTCGCCTTTGTGGTAGATGGCGTTGTTGTTCTAGCAACCTCTGTGGTCATGGGGCCAGTAGTAGGCGGAATCACAGTTGTGGCAGTCAGAATTAAGGGCGTGACCGTGGTGGTGGTCACTGTGGTGAGCTGGAGGCTGTCGCTGGTCACAGTGTCAGGGTTGCTGCTCTCTGGTGGTCCAGACGAGGTGTTGCTGGACCCTCCTGGAGACATGTCATTGGATGCCAGAGTGGAGGCGGAAACTGGACTGGTCACATGACTGGTGTGAGCAGTGTCTGTCTCCTCTGGGGCAGTGAGGGATGAACCTGGAGCTGTGGGAAGGTCAGGATTCAAGGGAAGGTCACGAAGAACCTCTTCTGGAAAAGAGCACATGACGATGTATAAATCACCAGGAGAGTTGGCCTTGTTTACATCTTAATGGAATGTGTGTCTGAGACATGCTAAGAGAATAATAGAATGCTAAGTGCTATGCTATATATTATGCTAATATGTAATATGCTAGCATATGTTATGCTAATATTCTTGTATCTTTGTACAGCGGTCTTCACACGCACACTTTCAGTTTCTTTTCTTGTTAATATGTAGCACAGCAAAATGTTTTTTTCTCTCAACAAACCACCAGTAAAATGTTGGACAAAGATGCACATTGTAGCCACAGTCAGGTGTTTCGAAACGCCTGGCAACCAAAATACACCATACTGATTTTCTGACTGTTAATAGGCTCTGAATTAGAATCAGGCTTGGGACCAAAGGTTCTGGTTCCCTGGTCCAGCAGAAAAATGGAGGTAGGTGAGTGAAGGCACAGTGCATTATCCTCCCTCAACACCCACGGCTGAAGTGCCCTTGAGAAAAGAGCCTCCTTGGATTCTGAGGTAGATGCCTGCCATTCAAGGTGTATGTATAAACACTCTAATCACTAGTGTGTGTGTGTGAGTGTGTGTGAGCAGCACACACTTATTTAAATAATAATGCTTCCTAGCAATGGAAGTCATATTACAACATCAATAATTACACAATAACAAGTAAAACATTTAGGGTGAAAGAAATGTACAGTTTGAACATGGCATATGAATATACACACATATATCCTACAATATCCTACACTTATAGGACATATCACTAGTTCAGTTGGAAATCTGGAGTCTACAAACCCACACACTGTGAAACAAGACCCCGAAAACATAGTTCAGCTTTGAGTGTTGAGACTTTAGAATTGTTCCTCCTCCTCAGTTGAGTCTGTCCAATCACAGAGCTTTATCTGCGTTTGTGTGAGAGCACAAAGACAAGGGTAAACACAGCAAGACAGATGCAATGAATGCGGAGAAAAAATAGCACTGAGTAAAAAAAAAAAAAAAAAGAAGATAGGAAAGACAACAGAGTAAAAACAGCTAAAAACCATAGCTTCTGCTCATTGCTGTGCGCTCGAGTCCTAGTGAACATCGAGGGGCTCATTATCATTTAAAGAAACATGCGCTGAAACAGGCCTTCCTGGACAGCGCTGTTAAGACAGGGGGACTCACATAAACTCACATAAAATACTGGATGGTATCATTGGAGAACCAAGGTGTATGTCATTTCTTTTGGGACAAAACCTTGGAACTTGTACTTTTATCTTTTCTGACATGGTGTAAAATGGACTTAAAATGCACTGACCACTAGCTGGGGTCCAACAATATAGTCCCATTAACATCAATCCAAAGTTCTGTGTAAATGTACCATTGTGGAGATGAAGGTTTTGACTCGACAGTATGGTAATAACAAAAAGCTTCATAAAAACAAATAAAAACCAATTGAATCATACAACAAACAATATGGGCTTGCAATGAGGAAATGTTAAAAATAAAGATCACCAGACATGACCGCAAAACAGATGGTGATGATGAGAAGGAAGGTGATGATGGTGATGGTGATGAAGACTACGATGAAGCCAACAAAAGCAGCGATGACAACATCATGTCTGCAGAAAGTCTGCAAATAAAAGATGGCAGTTTAAGCACAGAATCCTAACATATCCCCTCAGTCCAGGAAGCAGGGGGGGATGTCTAGCTGTAATGTTTTCAGGAGAGCTGTCCGTACCTGAGCTGGTGCTTAATGCACTGTTGGTGTGTGTCTCTCTGGTGGGAGTGTGTGAAGCTCCGGTGTTGGGATCCTGGGAGGCCTTTTGATTGGTTCGATTGTGGCTGTTGCCGGGTAGAGAGGGCAGAGTCTGCACCAGCGCCTGAGGCAGAGTGTCCGAGCCAGCCCTCAGGGTCAACACTGATGAATATACAGCCTCTTCTCTGCTGCTAGGCGCTGCCCCTTCTGGAATGGAGGGGAACTGCGAGAAAGGAGCCCCCACCTCGTCCAGGAGCGAGGAAGAGGATGAAATATTCGAAGCTTCCGTAGTGGGATGACCTGAAACATCCATCTTTCCCTCATCTGTAGAAACATATATAAGGCTTAGGGTTAATAATCACACACATGCAGTACATGGCCATAGTTTCAGGGCCCTCTTTTTGTTGCCAACCTTTACCCCACTCTGAGTCGGTTCAACCACCACTGATGTACAATCACCAAACATCAGACCCTGAACTGGTCACCACTCCATTGTAGGTCACCTCAGACACACACACAATCCCACCTGTGGCCAGGAATTAATGGCTACTTACTGATTTCAGACTAACGCCCACACAGTAGCTGAAATGACCACACAGACACACAGATAGTATAAGCTCCATAGAAAAACATGAAATTAGATACTCTGGAGCAGCAGCACATTGAACCTAATGTCAGTGTTCAAAGGATTACAAGCCTCACAGCCATGGGCTGTGCAGCAGTGCATCTGTGTTCTCAGGAGGATGGGGCTTCGTCCAATACATTTGGACTGAGTTGGAGTGGTGTTAGTGATCCAGAGCTAATCATCCAATATGACCCTCCCCATGTTTATGTGCTTGGATGCCATCAAACCCACAAAGCAATGTTCAGTCACCTAGTTGATATTCCTCTGAATTACAGTCATTATAATAGTGGCCTACATATCTTTCAGTCTGCACATCCAGTCATCACAGAGGCGGCACAGTGAGAAATTATTCATCTGCTGGAAGTGAGCGTGTGCATGTTAATGACACATAGATATTCGCTGGGTTATTTTTTTCTGTGTCCATGCATAATCACCCAACCTCCTGTTAAACCGCTCTCACTGTTTTAAATATGACCAGGACCACTCTGCAACACACACACACACAAACACAAAGCTCATGAGTCACCAGCCTCACAGAGGACAAACAATGGGGAAGAAGCATAACGCTGCTGTGTTTTCTGGGTCGAAATGAAAAGAACCTCTGATTTAAAACTCATCTAGGGGCATTGGCCACAGAACACACACACACACACACACACACTGACACTCTGCACTTAATCACCCAAACTGATACAGAGGAGGGGGACAGAAAACAGCCAACAACAGGCCAAAGAATCATATATTAAAACGAGAAACTAATAAAAAAAAAAGATTTTCATTCTAAAAAGAGAAAGAAAGAAGGAGAGAAGAAAGAAAGATAGATAGATAGATAGATAGATAGAATGTGTTAATATGTGTGTGTGTGTATGTGAGAGAGAGAGAGAGAGAGAGAGAGAGAGAGAGAGAGAGAGAGAGGAAGAAAGTGTGCGTGTGAGAGACTGTGTGTGTAGAGAGGTGTAACACCGTGTGAAATCTGGCTGGAGCTGGTGACTCTGTCAATGTTATGCCGGTGTGGACAGCAGTGAAATAAAGGACGTGGAGGTCTATTAGTCAAAACATTAATCATCTGAGAGCGCTGTCAGCACTGAGCAGACACAGAGCCGTGCTGTGAGTTAAGTAAAGCTAAATAATTCACGGGCCTCGGTTCTGGGGTAGGGGTCGGGGGGTGGGGAGGTGGGGAGGACTGGGCTCACAGAGTGCTGTCTTTAGAAAAGAGGCTCGGATAAAATGACTGGAGCTGAGTTCCTCTCTGTAGCAACTGTGTGTGTGTGTTTGTTTCAGTGATAGGTCACGTTGAATGCCTCTTCTCCAGCGGATAGCCACCTGCTCTGACAGTCCGAGCATATGGATGATCCCTAAGAAAAAAGGACAGCTAGAGGGAGGTGGGCATGCTTCTGATTTGGTGGCTTCATGACCATGATCCAGAGAATGAGAGAAGAACAACACAGAACTGTACTCTGTGTATAACTCTATATAACTACACACTCTTAGAAAAAATGGTCACTGCGATGGTGTCTTTCCCCATCTCTGGAGTGGGCCCATCAAGGGTCTGTCATTGGTGCCTGTAGTCTGGGATCAGAACTGTACAGAATGCAAATTACATCACCTGGCCAAAACTTTGTGGACATCTGCCTCTCTGTAAGTGAAACGAAGGACATTGATAAGGAGTTTGTTGTTGTGTTTGCTGAATTAAAAACCTCTTTTGAGAAGGTATTAAAATAAGATGCTGAGACATTGCTGTGTGGATTTGATTGCATTCAGCCACAAGACCAGTGTATTAGTGAGATCAAGCATACGTGTGCGCCATGATTAGTTCTGGATTACAAATGCCAAAAGCCAATTTAATTCATCATAAAACATATAACGGATGGTGCTCTGTGCTCCAATGCTCAGTGTTGGGGGACGGGGGCTGTATACCCCTCTGTCGGACTCTTGGCATTTGGCGTCTTGTCCTCAGGCTCATGGGTAGCTGCTCCAGAATGTTCCACCTTGTGTCCATACTGGCTGCACCTTATTATTATATTGTGTTGTTATAATAATTATAACATGTTATTATTCATATTTGTTCCTCCAAAAAATAAGAATTAAGTGGATTAAACCATTTCCTACAGAACCCTGTTCTGAATGTCAATGGCAGTGGACGCGTTAGTATGCTGACCCTGACACGGAGAAGATTTATAAACCCCCTTAACAGCTCCTGGAGCAGCCATGTGATACAAATGAAGCAGTGAGCTGAGCCAATCAAACGCTACTGCTGGGCGCAGGGGAGTGATTCGATTGGCCGACTTCTGGCACTGAAGCTCTATACATCTCAGAGCTCTCAGATCCTCTGCCCTGCTCTCTAACTCCCTAATCAAACACACTGCGTAATCTACCACAGAGGAAGGGCTTTCTCGTCAATGACCAGCACGACTCTTACACACACAGGACAAAGGCTCTTAAAAAAAAAAAATAATCAAAATGCCCTGTGATCCATGAATACACCACTTTATGCTGCATTTGGAGCTGCCATGTCTAAAATATCATTTCATCTAAGTAAGGAACCTGTGAAACATCCAGGCCTTTAGGTGTCAGTATAATGTTTCACAGTATAAAGATTCATGGTGAAATATCTCCACTTTCACTGAGTGAAATTTGAAGAATGGATCTATAGAAATGCTTTACCTGATTTGGAGTAAAGTCTGTTGACACTGATTAGGTTACAAGTGTTTTGCGGTCTGGCCATATTGGAGATAACTGTTCTATATTATTCTATAATAATGTTGTTACCATTGAAAATACCTAACTTAGGCAAAGTCAACAGCAGCATTGGTGTGCAATTTGAGTCTTGGCATTTAAAGAGTTAACAATAACCCATTAAATCCATGGCTCATAGTAACTCTCCCTGTATCCCTCTCATTTTCATCATGTCCACATAGCGGTACTTGCTCTGTAATTCGCTGACTGCAGACTCTCTGTGCTACAAAAGGAGTGCGGTCTCTTTAATTCTTCATATATTATTCTTGTCACAACGTAATAAAAACAATCAGAGCATAAATAAGAGATAGTGTTGGGTTTGATCCTTTTATGAGGTTCACCCACAAACCAGGTTGGCTTTCCCTCCACAATGCAGGGCAAATTAGGTTTAGTCTTAAGTCTCTGCTATTAAAATATATAGTTTTCAGCTGAATCCCACTTGTTATGGTGAAACCACAGGGCATTTGCTTGCATGGCCACACTGGTTGTCATAGTAACAGCACAGCAGTGAGTACAGGAAGAGGAATGAAAAAAATCGATGCAGTAAATAATAACCAAATAAATACATAATGCACATTCCAGTCACCCTGGTACTTTCCTGTAAACACACATTTATTCCCATGTTCTATCCACAATATGGTACACGACTGTAGTTTGTTAGTTTGGTAATTAATTTCGAAAGCAAAGGAGTGGTCAAAGACTGGGCACTGAATGAAGAGAACCTGAACCTATTCTAACTCGCCAAACATAAGTCATGGGTTTAGGAATCAGATTTGAATGAGATTAAAACAATGTGGCTGCAGGAACCAAGCCCAGGAAGACTTTAGTAATATGTCCTGTTAGGGCTGGGAAATTCATCAAAAATGAAACAAAATCAGCATTCAGAACAGAACACTTCTGTTTAATCTTGCCTCTTCTGATCATCCTTCTTTTGTTGTTGTTCCAGTGTGTTCACCTAATGTCCCCTTAAAACCACACTACTGTGAATGTAGTCATGTGACTGTGCCCCATTTAATCTGCCACATGGAAGCAACATGGAGGAGAACATAAACACACAGGCCTAGCGACTCGAGCAGCTTGTACCAAAGACAAATGCAACGTCTGGACTTTTTTCCATTGTATCTACATTTGTTGTCATAGTGAGGACAGCTATGGAATTAGATTTGACCGCTCAAACACAGTCATTTAAATATCAGATCCAAATCAGATCAGGAACCACCAGCAAATGTGGTTTGATTGTGAATGAACTGTCATTCAGCCCCAAAATGTCTGCCCTGGACTACGCTGAAACAAGTCCGAACAAGGCCATTGACTCTCAAAACTAAGGATCCTGTCCTCCGTGGCTGTAACTAAGAGTGAGTCAGATGGAAAGGCATGGGGCTCTGCAGTATGGGGACAGGTGGTAATGGGGAATGATGGGTAATGGGCCAAAGCCAATGAAGCCCATGAGAAGTCCATGCATGGCAGGCTTTGGCTTGGCCTTTCCAACAGGATGAAAGCACCTCCCAAATCTATTCATAGGAACCCATCTGCTTTTTCATAGCAGCTTAGTAGGGCGCTGACCACACTACACCTGTCCATCGCTAGAGATAAGAGGTGACAAAGAATCCTGTTTTCCCATGAATCTGATTTTTAAAAACAAAAAATAAAAGCATAATTACAGCATCAGCAAAGTCGTTCAGCATGGGTGGATGTGAAATGTGCTCCTCTGAAGAAGTCTGCAGAGTCAGAGTTGTTCACAACTGTGGTGATAGGAACCAGACGCCTGAAATTACTAGCTGTTATTTCTGGGACTAGGGATGAATGAATTTATGCACTATTTAAGGCCTGTTATTTTTGGGTAGTGGATGTCACAGCACATGAATATTTTGCTGCTTCTAATTGGTTGATCTCATCAGTTCCCAACTTAAAATTTTTAAAGGGTCCTTCAGAGAGAGTCCAGTAGCCCCAGTAAACAAAACTGGCCTCTCCCTGGATGGGTGGATGGGCTGAGATTGGCCCCTCTTTTCTCTGTATACAGTGCTAGCTAGAACAGGCATCTGTCAGCTGATGAGACAGATGTGGGCAGTTTACATTCTCCTCTGGTGCATTTAAAGGCCATGTTTGCAGGTTTAATCCAGTACACTTTTACAAAATTCAGAAAATGTTTCTTCATCATTTGCTAGCTTTTTTTTTTCATTTGCTGCCTTTTTTGTGTGCTGGAAAAAGGTCTGATGTTTGTATGAAGTTCTTTATATTACAGTAATATTAAGAACTGCATAACCGCTAACAGCATGAAAGTAAACACAGGCAGAACATGCTACAAAACAAACAGCTAGAGTTACAAATAAGGTTCTGTAGAAACTCAAGCATTGAATAACAGTGAATAAACTTGCAGGCAAGTAAAACATTTACTCCTGAACAATGAGTTTCTTATTCAAACATAACACTCCACCTTAAAAGATGCAGAGTTTCTGAATGAGCACAAATGGGAATGGTGAGTTTGTTTTGCTGTGAGAACAGTAGTTCTCCAGAATCATCTACATAGCCTTTAAGCTGTTCAGAGGTGTTGCATTAGCAGCTGCTGGAAAAGAAGCAGTGGCTTGGCCTCTTCAAAGAAGCACTGGTCAAGCCTGGTTTCTTTGGCACTGTTAGTTTAGAGTTGCTGAACTGTTATGCAAGGCGCTGTGGATATGGTAACAGTTCAGCTCTAAAGTGGATACACCTGGATAATGCAGAAGTTCCTGTCAGGGTGGTGTGATGAGTAGATTCAGGGAGGCGGACACACTCGCTACAACACAGACTTTAATAATGAAATAACAAAACAAAACGAACTATACGAGAAACACGAAATAACATTAACGAGCAGGAATGAGAAACCACAAACGAGAAACACTACGAAGAAACGTGAGCGTGAAACAAACACAATGAAATCATGAACCAAACAGAAACAAACCAAGCAACGAGAACGAACAAACAAACTCAAACTCAAACTCAAACTCAAAATCAAAACGACCGATCCCAGGAAGTGAGGGAAGAGGGCTTAAATACATGAACTAACTAGACACACCTGACACAGATAACGAGGACAATTACTAAGAGGCGGAACAAGAGGTGGAGCGAGTGAACATAAACAAAGCCATGTGAGGAGAAGGAAAACAACGAACAGAGCCACATATAAAGGGGAAAACAAACCAGAAAGTGTCAAGGTGTGACAGACGCCCCCCCCAAGACGCGCAACTCCCGGAGCGCGAAAAACGAGACTCTCCAGGAGCTGGCGCAGGAGGGGGCCAGAAGAACAAGACAAAAAAAAACGAAACTAGAAAAGACTCAGGATGGAAAAAGGGAACAAGGAACTAGACTTTAAACGGACATCGGACAGAAGTAGAAAGAAGAGACGGAGATAAGGCAGGAGAAAACACACGTGACTGGACCTTGGGCTGAACACTGAACGGGGACTGAGACAAAACAGGAGCAGATACACGTGACTGGACAGAGGACTGAAGAGGACTAACAGGGAATTTGACATGAGACTGGACAAAGGGTTTAACTGGGAACTGGACATGAGGCAAGGGAACAGGGACCATGACATTAACAGGAACTGAAACAAACACGGTGACAGGGACCGGAATAGAAACAAAAACAGACAAAGGCACAGGGACAAGGACAGAGACAGGAACCAGAACAGGAACAGAAACAGGAACAAAAACAACTGGGTGGTACCCAGGACTGGCATGTGTCTGTGGGACTGTCCAAGGTGCCAGCCTGGGTACAGTTCTGGGGATTGGCCTCGAAGTCCTTGGGGCCGGAGCCACAGTCACAGGCTTAGAAACGGCCGGAGCCACAGTCACTGGCTTAGAAACGGCCGGAGCCACAGTCACTGGCTTAGAAACGGCCGGAGCCAAAGTCACTGGAGTAGAAACGGCCGATGCCACAGTCTCAGGGGTAGAAACGGCCGTGGCCACAGTCTCGGAGATAGGAGCAGCTGAGGGAGCCGTACTCACGGAGACTGGAGACCCTGCGACGACGTCCACGGAGACAGGAGAACCTGCAGTGACGTCCGAGGAGGCAGGCGGAACTGCGACGACGTCCACGGAGGCAGACGGAACTGCGACGACGTCCACGGAGGCAGACGGAACTGCGACGACGTCATCCACGGAGGCAGATGGAACTGCGACGTCATCCAAGGAGTCAGGAGGATGTGCGACGATGTCCACGAAGGCAGAGGAATCTGCGACGTCGTCCACGGAAACAGAAGAGGCGGGCGTCGCTCTCATGAAGACAGGAGAGGCGCGCGCCGCCTTCAAGGAGAGCTCCAGGCGTGCCATGATGCTTGTAAGCTTCTCCTGAATGTCAGGAGTGGGCGCAGAGCAGTGATTAGGAACTGGGGTCCTAGCGACGACGTCCACGGAGGCAGAAGAATCTGCGACGTCGTCCATGGAGACAGGCGCGGCCGGAAGCGCCACGCTGAGGAAGACAGGCGCGGCCGTAGGCACCGCGCTCAGGGAGACAGGCGCGGCCGTAGGCGCTGCGCTCAGGGACACAGGTGCGGCCGGAGGTGCCGCGGGCATGAAGAGAGGCGCGGCCGGAGGTGCCGCTTTTACGGGAGCAGGAGTTAAAACGCCCAGCGGGGCAGGTGCTCGTGCTGCTCGCCGAGCACGAGTTGAGGATTTAGCGGGTTTGGACGCACTCTCGAGGGACTTCTTTGAACGTAGTTCCCCCGGAGATGCGTCCCTGTTAGCCTCATCTCTCATGTCCTGTGATCTGAGGCTAACAGCCCTTGTACATAACGCCCCCCCAAAATTCTCTCCGGACCTGAGGGGGTAATTCTCTGGAGCTGGGTTTTCAGCCTGCTTTCTCCTCCGGCTCCGTCGATTCCCGCTGGAGGAATCACTCGATTCCTGAATCGAGTCTTCTGTTCGGGGGAAAGGAACCATACCGGAAATGCGCTGAAGCCGTTGACTCCACTCTGAAGCCACTTTCAACGCCTCCTCCACGGGATCTTTGCGGAACGGGGTACGGCGAATTACACCTCTCTTAAACGGGTAGTCCGTGCTAGCTGTGTCCATTTTTGGATCGGTCATTCTGTCAGGGTGGTGTGATGAGTAGATTCAGGGAGGCGGACACACTCGCTACAACACAGACTTTAATAATGAAATAACAAAACAAAACGAACTATACGAGAAACACGAAATAACATTAACGAGCAGGAACGAGAAACCACAAACGAGAAACACTACGAAGAAACGTGAGCGTGAAACAAACACAATGAAATCATGAACCAAACAAAGAAACAAACCAAGCAACGAGAACGAACAAACAAACTCAAACTCAAACTCAAACTCAAAATCAAAATGACCGATCCCAGGAAGTGAGGGAAGAGGGCTTAAATACATGAACTAACTAGACACACCTGACACAGATAACGAGGACAATTACTAAGAGGCGGAACAAGAGGTGGAGCGAGTGAACATAAACAAAGCCATGTGAGGAGAAGGAAAACAACGAACAGAGCCACATATAAAGGGGAAAACAAACCAGAAAGTGTCAAGGTGTGACAGTTCCTAAAACCAGTGGACTTCCTCTTCCAGCTCATGACGCTCCAGTCAGACCCAGAACAGAGAGTGCGATTGCTCTTGATCTGGGTTCATTCTGACTGGGAGCGATGTAATTAAAAGCACATTTTGCTCAGACTTTCTCTGCCCACTCTAGAGCTGAAAATCCATGGCGTAACTCACACTTCCACCGCTATAGAAAACTGATGCAGGAAAAGCAGATTAGCATGTCCGTGTGAGACTGAGCAGATTAAGAGACACGGCTGCTGTCCAAAGCAACTTCTAACACGCCTTTAACACACCATCAGCAAGCTCTTCTTCTGACACCAATGTGATCATTATTAAACACCCTTCACAGGCATACACATACACCTTCAGTCTGTTTAGATACACAGTGTTAATGTGTAGTGAGTGCTACAGACATTTAACTCTGACATGTTGCTCAGCTTGAGCTGAGTTACTTAAGTCTGTTTAGATCCATTTTTAGAAAACGATGTTGTGTCATCGCTGTCATCCAACATTTCTCTTAAAATCAAGAGAATCAATACACAGTGTGTCCTCCTTTGATGCAGTAACAGCCTCTACTATTTTGGGAAGTCTTTACAGTACATGATGGAACATTCCTGTATGGACTCTATGGCAAACAGCCATAGCCACAGAGACCAGGAGGTCACACGTTGATGTTGGATGATAATCTGTGGGTCATAAATGCCACTCCAAATGCATTCCAAAGGTAATGGACGCTGCTCCAACTCTCCATTGTTGCACAGTCCAATACTGGGGGCTTTAAACTCCTCTAGCTGACACTTGGCATTGAGCATGGTGTGTTATTGTACTGCTGTAGATGCTATCTATTATAATACTGCAATATATCGCTATTTCACAGCAAACATCCTCGTATTCTGAAGTAGTTCTATTCCATTTGTTCATCCCTAATGACTTCCAACTCCTGTTGTTGTGATCTCTGAGGTCCAGACCTTTGTAAAGGCCAAACTGAGAGGAGAGCTGTTTTACACTCTTACACTACAGTGTGATGGAGCTGCAGTAAAAGTAGCAGACAGTGAAGAATTTGGTGTATGACTACATCACCAACAGCTGACACGCCTGAGGGGAAAATGAAGAAGGGGGTGTGGGGGATGGGGGGGGGGACAAACAACAACAACAACAACAACTAACAACTGGCTTATGATTTCAACAAGATGCTTAAATTGGGACGAAGACAAGTGCGGATAAGCTGAGACTCTGGAGTGCTTCAGATTAAAGTGTTTTATTTTTGCCCAGCATTCTTGCCTCGCTGTACTGTGCTTGGGGTTTTTGTATTTACTCCGTGCTGGGGATTTGGTTTTAATGATACACCACTGAACCAGACCCAATGATATTCACACCCTTTCAGTTTTTTAATAGCACTGATAGCTATGTCAAAATTCAAGCTGCTGTTGTTACAGTTGTTTCAAAATCTTATGTCTACATCACAGTAAATATCACGTGAACTGGTGAGATTTTCAAGGGCAGTGTAACCGTTCTACAGGGTGGGCAAATTATATGGATACACCTTAATAAAATGGGAGGGGTTACTGATATTAACGTCCTGTTTGTGGCACATTATGCTAAAAGCAAGCACACCATTGTTTTTCTTGTGAAATTCCCAATAAGTTTGATGTGTCACATGACCCTCTTCCCATTGAAAAAACAAGAGTTGGATCCAAAATGGCCGCCATGGTCACCACCCATCTTGAAAGGTTTCCCCCCTCCTATATACTAATGTGCCACAAACAGGAAGTTAATATCACCAACCATTCCCATTTTATTAAGCTGTATCTATATAAATGACCCACCCTGTTCAAAGCTAACAACAGCAGTGAGTGATGTTTGTTTGATGATTGTTAAATAACTTTAAATGGCGACAGTGGGCAATATTTATGTTTTTACTGTGAATGACTGTGAATGACTGCATGTCTCTATGTGAATTACTGTGTCACACTGTGTCTATCACTGTGTATGAATGTGTGCATCACACTATAATACATTGTAATTGCTGTATCATTGTGAGTGCATCATGGTGTGCATGAACGTGTGCATCACATTATGACCTTGCCTCACTGTGTGTATCACACTGTGTGTCTATGTGTGTATTACTGTGTCTCACTGTGTTCCAGTATGTTAACAATGCTGCAATAATCCTGGGATAATAGTCACTGATATCTTCATAATTTTCATACTGTTTCATCCCCTCTGTGCCCATATTTAATCTTATCCACTTCAATTTTATCTCTCACCTATCAGAGCAGAGAAAACAGGAAGAGTCAAATCACCCGTTTAGTTCGGTATAGCCCAGAGCACTCGGCACATCTCTGTACACTGTGAACTAGGAAATTAGGAGCATGACAAACACACACACACACACACACACACATATACACAGAGCACAAACCACCTCCGTGAGTTTTTTATAGATAGAGCGCTGGATAAGTCACACAGGGAGGGAGAGGCTCAGCTCTGGTGGCTGTGGTGGGGCCTGTGCTAGGAGAAAATCCGGAACCTGAGCTGTATTAAAGGTTTAGCCTGAAGATGATGGTTATCTGTCCACTGTGTCACCTGCTGACCAGAAATACACAATTTATCATCTGCTACCCCACAGTCAGAAGCAGTCAGAAGGAATGCAAAGTCTAATCTGAAATACTCCTCACTCGAAAAAAAATGACTTTCAGATTTGTTTGTTGAACAGAAAGATGAAACAACATACACTTAAACCTACTGACAGAAAATTATATTTAAAAGCACCTGTTATTGTGCCACTCACAGTTATTAACATTCATTCATATCTGTAACCGCTTATCCAGTTCAGTGTCGCGGTGGGTCCAGAGCCTACCTGGAATCATTGTGCACAAGGCGGGAATACCCCCTGGAGGGGGCGCCAGTCCTTCACAGGGCGACACACACTCACATACTCACATCTACGGACACTGTTGAATCGTCAATCCACCTACCAACGTGTGTTTTTGGGCTGTGGGAGGACACCAGAGCACCCTGAGGAATCCCACCCAGACACACCACACTCCTCACAGACAGTCACCCGGAGGAAACCCACGAAGACACAAGGAGAATACACCACACTCCTCACAGACAGTCACCCGGAGGAAACCCACGAAGACACAAGGAGAACACACCACACTCCTCAGAGACAGTCACCCAGAGGAAACCCACGCAGACACAGGGAGAACACACCACAATCCTCACAGACAGTCACCCAGAGGAAACCCACGCAGACACAGGGAGAACACACCACACTACTCACAGACAGTCACCTGGAGGAAACCCATGCAGTCACAGGGAGAACACACTACACTCCTCACAGACAGTCACCTGGAGGAAACCCACGCAGTCACAGGGAGAACACACCACACTCCTCACAGACAGTCACCCGGAGGAAACCCATGCAGTCACAGGGAGAACACTTTACTGACAATACTATTAGTACCTGGCCATGATGGTAATTACATGGTTACTATATTGCCACCTTAGTGCAAGAAGTCGTGTAGGGCTCTGTAAATCTCATGTGTGCTACTGAATTTGAGTCACTTTTACATTGTTTACTGACAACATTCTGTAATTATGTGAACAGACATCATTCAATATCATACCGTTCAATATGTAGCAATGTACCTTGATGTATATATTAATATGAACATGAACTTGTGTCTACATCATGCCACTCCATCACTTGCGTATCATTATATATTTATCAACTGTTTACAAACTAATCACTCATGATGGAGCATAAAATCATTAATACAGAATAACACCATCATGTTAGTGGCCATTTAATATGACGTTCAACATGAAAGCCTGCTGTGATACTACTCTGACTGTTATCACACTGGCTATAAGGACACTCCTGGGAGGATTAGTTGCTACCACTTTAAAATAAGGCTACACTTATAGAGATTTAGAAATGGTTTAACAATCATTTATGGTTATTAATTAGGATGTAAATACCTAAAAAGTCATTCATAATAATTTATAACACAGATATAAAAAGAAAAACAGTGAGCTCTTTTTTGTCTAATCCTGAAAGTGTAAGAAATTACTGAAAATGTTGTGGTAAAGAATAAACTGAGAATGTGAATTTAGTTTTTTTTTACCATGTTAAGGTGCCTAAAATGACATTCTATTTGAAGGTAATCGATAAAACATGGTTTTTAAAGGGTTAAACATATTAAAAAATATGTGCTGGAGCTGACAGGGTTTATGTGAACATGAAGGTCAGTTTCCAGAGATCTGAGCTTTAACACTGTAGATGGATGTGGGTTCACTATTTGGCCAATGAGCAGGTCAGTGTTTCACTTTTTATTCTGTTTTATAAATGGTTATTAAAGACATTAAAGCATTTACAACCTAATTAACAACCATTAATAAGCAGACTGTAAACCATTTATTAACCTTAATAAGTGTAGTCTTATTCTAAAGTGGTACTGGATCAGTTAATATGCAGCCACATAAATATTCATGAGGTCAGGTACATATACTGAATGATTGGTTCTGGATCCCTAATTCATCTCCAACCCACCTTAAATGTACTGAATGATGCTTCATCACTTTAAAAATGAACTTTCATTGATCTACAGCCCCATTCCAGGTGTTTTATACCCCCTACTGCACAATGTGAATTGTGTATCCTGACCTGAGCCTCATGTGGCTGATTGCAGTCTATAAAGTCAAAACATCTAGTGGAAGGCTTTTTCACCAGAGTAGAAGCTGCAGCCGAGAGGTGAAAAGATGCCTGAAGAAACGTTGGATAAGCTGACGTCAACAACCTTTTAGCCTTATAGCAAGAGTAGGAAGCATATGGTTAAGAAACATCTCAGAGTCCAACCTTTCAACGACACAGCCTCAGTCACCTTCAGATTCACATTCTCCACAGCTGGGAAAGTGGCACTAAGCTGCAGAGGGCTGTAACAGATCTGTTTGATATGCAGGGCTTGATTCTTTATGGAGAATAATGTTGTATTCTCCTGTGTCAGCTGGAGGGGCTCTCGTTCCTGTCGCTGCATCTAGACAATGCTTTCCAACAGCTCAGTGTGGATTAAATATATTCAGTATGTCTGTAAATGTAAAGACATGGGACACATCTTTTGGGACATATACATATTTGCCATTTGTAATTTATCTATTTTCATTTTCTAAAGTTTCATTTTTCTGATTTAAATATTATCTTAAACATATAAAAGTGGGATATCTGAATAACAGAAAAAAATATTTTTAGATTTTTTCTTGCATTACCAGGAGTCAATTGAAACTCTTGACTCCTGCAGATGATGTTGACAAATCTAACCTCTTGTCTAAGATAGAGTCCTTTGTCTTAACCAGGACAGCCCCAGGGCTGTGGATTAAGCCACTTTTAAGAGATGGTGCAGGTTAAAGGTCAAAGTAAAACATGAAATAAGTTCTGATTAGTTGATTTCCAAAGAAGTGCTTCCTCAAACTCAAAGCTTCAGGAAGTCTGGGTCGATGAATTCAGGTGTCAACTCAGTGGCAATTTGCGGGTGCAGTCTTTGTACACATTTATATATTATCAAAGTTTTTTTGAGTGATGCTCTAGAACAGGTGTCACCCCTGCAAAGGGCAGGGCCAGTGTGGCTGCACACCCTGTATAAATGTTTAGAGAAGGAGACTAGTTGATCAGACAAGTAGAATCGGGTGTGCTCCTGTTTCATTGGATTGAAAACTGGCCCTTTGTGGATACGATGGGTGACCCATGCTCTAGAAGAACCATTTTGGTTCCATATAGATCCATTTGGCTAATAATGTTTAAAATGGGAAAGAACCTTAAGATTGAGTGACATTTTTTAAACCTTTAAAAAGGTACCCACAAAACAAATAGTACTTGGAAATAAATGTGGTTCTGCATCATTCAAAGAAACATTTATAGAACCTTTATTATTTCTATTGTGTGTGTGTGTGTGTGTGTGTGTGTGTCTCACTCTTCCAGAGACACATATTTATTTGGTTGGCATATGTTGGACAGATGTCTCTGCCCCCAGTCACTACGATAGAGACCCCATAGTGTAACGTTTACTTAGTTGCCTTTAACAGAACTATCCTCGTGAGAAACGGTTTACATTCATTCATTCATTAATTATCTGTAACCTCTTATCCAGTTCAGGGTCGGGGTGGGTCTGGAGCCTACCCAGAATCATTGGGCACAAGGCAGGAACACACCCTGGAGGGGGCGCTAGTCCTTCACAGGGCAGAAACAGTGTACAGTAGATACAAATTAATCATACGCCTGTGGCATGTGACAGCACTCTGTTTGATGGACGATGCTATGAAGCAGATAAGAAACATCGCAACCTTCCCCTGACCTGCCCTCTGCCACCTTGACAGAAAAGTCTAGAATCCCACAGCTGTGTAAGCTGCGCTAAGAGGCTGTTTTGTAAGGGAATAACAGGCCTATTTGCTATGCAACATTGTGTCTACAAGAGCATAATATTCACTGCTGGATGTAATTACATGCTGCCGTTTTGGTCGGCGAATCGATGTGATGAAATATTGAGGAAGCTGCAGAAGAGCAGTGGATAAACAAGGCAGCCTTGTTCGCTGATGCAGCCTCTCTCTCTCACACACACACACACATTGGTGATTGGATGAGGGCAGTCATGTGACCTCTTGCAGGGCTCTGGGCAGGTCATGCAGTCCCAGCCTAATCATGCATCACCAGGCAGATGACAACAATCAGCCTCCACGTCCAGGTGATCTAGACAGGAAAGTGACCTAGAATCAATCTGACCCAATCTGCATTCGTACAGCGAAGGTGGCACCTCTGTGCCGTGGAGGTGCCGCGTGGTTTACTGCATAACGAGGCGCCGTCCAATAAAAAGGCAAAGATTTACGCTCTTCCTTTGTCTAAATGATGGAGACAGGCTAGCGCTGCTAATGCGCTAGTGCAGCAGAAATGAGCGCTGCGACACTCTGAGCGCCATCCATCCTCTTTACTGCACCTGTCTCCTCCGTCTGAGGGGGAGGGGATGTGGTGGTGGGAGGGTGGTGTTCATTGTTTGTGTTTGTTCTGCAAGCCTCACAGCATCCCACCTCAGTCACATCAAATTAGCGTCAGGCCCTGCAGCTCGCTCTTCCTTTCGAGTCCTGGTTCCTCGCACTGTCCCTTCCACATGCTTTTAGGAATTTCTTTCTTTCAAGCCTTGGTTCTTCTCAGCGTTCCTTCTGCAAACTCTTAGATGGGGTTTTCCTTGGGAGTCTTGGTTCCTCAAGCCCTGGTTTTTCTCAGTGTCTCTTCCTCATGAATTGCTTTTGATCCTTGGTTTCACTCAAGGTTTTCTCTTCAAGGTTTGTTTCCTGTTAGGTCTGTTCTATCTGTGATTCTGAGATTTCTCAGTGGTTTCCTCGGAGACGGTTCCTTCAGAGTCTTGGTTTTTCTCGGGCATTCCTTCTGCAAACTCTTAGATGGTTTGTCTCAGCATTTCAATCCTTGGATTCACTCAACATTTCTCCTGAAGGATTGTTTCTTGTTAGAGTGCATGCTCTTATGCAGTTCTTTTCTGTGTGAAATTTGTGATTATCTGTGAAATTTCTCAGTGGTTGTCTTGGAGACCTTTCCTTCAGAGTCTTGGTTTTTCTCAGTGTTCCTTCCTCATGCCCTTAGGAGGTTGTACTTTCCCACCTTTACCCTCAGTGACACTGAATTGAGGCTTGGACCCACATTTCTGGAGAAATGCTTTGGAAGTGTGTGTGTGTGTGCTGTATAAGGCACTCTGCAAATAAAGCTGAATTGAACTACATTGAGATGAAGGGCTCTTCAGGGCCCAGCACTCGCTTTCCAAGCTGCAGAGGCTCCGAGCTGCTGGCTCCAGCTCGCAGGAAAGATGCCGACTTTTCAACATGCAGGAATATTCGTCAGCCAAGCTCTGGTGGAGCACCTTTGATGCACTTGACTCAGAGTCCCAGGGGCCAGACAAGCGATCACAGGCACATTAAAAGTGAATGAAGGCTCTTGCTTTCTTCCAGCTCACACTTCTCTATCTCTGTCTCTGTCTTCCAGGCCAGCTCTCATCTCTGAGCCAAGCTGAGCTGACCCCTGGGGAAAGAGCACAGCAATCAAGTCTCTTCAAAACAAAAGGTTTTTTTTGGGGCAGGACGTACAACCTCCTATACAACACCGTCTCGGTGATCACACAGCAGCACGTAGGCGACAGAGGACGAGACGTCAGTGATTTCTGGCATCCGAATATGTCCATCCTGTTTTTTTCATCACACCACAGCTCCTCTGAGAGATTTTGTTGAGGGTAAAGCGTGACGCTGGCAGCAAGGAGGAGGCTGTCTGGGCCAACACTAATAAATGGAGCATAATAAAATCCTTTTTTTTTATGTCCTTATCATAGAGTGGATGCAACTGCAGGTGTGAAAGGTCAGAGAGAGACAGCTGAGCTCTACTGCTAGAGGACGTCATTAGGGAGAAGAGCAAACACACAGCAGAGGGAACAACATGAGGAACTGAGAGATGAAGCATAGACAGAGAATCAGTTCAGAGCTCGGAATCTTTAGGAAAATAACCTAACTTTATTTTAACAAAGACTCGATTGTTATGAATCTTTTCAACAATGCAGTGATTTTTACAGATGCAGCTGTTTTTATAAACCATACAAATATGTTTTATAAAAATCATGTCCTGAAGAAGAGGCATGTTACTGTTTGCAAAGGCACAGACAGTGTAACTGTCCCCTCAAAGGTACAGCAGGTGTCTTAAAGTCCAGTTGTGTACCTTGAAGCCACATTACACTCTTTTTTCCAAGAAAAAACTCTATACTGGAAGCCTGTGCTATCTCCTGCAGTGTTGCTATCAGTGTGTGAAGAGTGGGAGAAGAGGGTTGCATTGACAATCCAACACAATGGGCAGCACTTTGAACACATTTTTTAAGTGGTCAGAAACTTGTAAATAACTCATAAAAGAATAAAGTTACACACACCATTTTTTTTTCTTGTGAAATTCCCAATAAGTTTGATGTGTCACATGACCCTCTTCCCATTGAAAAAACAAAAGTTAACTCCAAAATGGACGACTTCAAAATGGCCACCATGGTCACCACCCATCTTGAAAAGTTTCCCCCCTCCCATATACTAATGTGCCACAAACAGGAAGTTAATATCACCAACCATTCCCATTTTATTAAAGTGTATCCATATAAATGGCCCACCCTGTATATATATTTTTTTATAATAGAACTGTTTTAAATAGAAAAGCAAAGTAAAAGTCTGCCATTGAAATGGGATTTATAAAATCAATTTAATGTCACAACCTGCAATTTAAATAAACTATGATAGAATTATGTCACCAGAGTGACCATTAAAGTTACCACAAGAGCAACAGTTCTCAGAGTGTAATTTACAAAAAAATATAATCAATCAAAACAATCAGCTGAAACAGTGTTAGAATGTGAAAGTGTTTTTAAGGTCTGAATTCATTAAACGTTTTTTTAAAGTTGTATTGTTATAAGTATTTGTTTGAGATAAACAGTAAAAATACTACACATTTTAGATTGAACTGACAAGCGATTTACAGAGTTTTTCTGTGAATCTTCTGTGAGGAGTGTGGTGTGTTGTCCCTGTGTCCGCGTGGGTTTCCTCCGGGTGACTGTCTGTGAGGAGTGTGGTGTGTTCTCCCTGTGTCTGCATGGGTTTCCTCCGGGTGACTGTCTGTGAGGAGTGTGGTGTGTTCTCCCTGTGTCTGCATGGGTTTCCTCCGGGTGACTGTCTGTGAGGAGTGTAGTGTGTTCTCCCTGTGTCTGCGTGGGTTTCCTCCAGGTGACTGTCTGTGAGGAGTGTGGTGTGTTCTCCCTGTGTCTGCAAGGGTTTCCTCCGGGTGACTGTCTGTGAGGAGTGTGGTGTGTTCTCTCTGTGCCTGCGTGGGTTTCCTCCGGGTGACTGTCTGTGAGGAGTGTAGTGTGTTCTCCCTGTGTCTGCGTGGGTTTCCTCCGGGTGACTGTTTGTGAGGAGTGTGGTGTGTTCTCCCTGTGTCTGTGTGGGTTTCCTCCGTGTGACTGTCTGTGAGGA
The DNA here is from genome assembly GCF_029633855.1 of Hoplias malabaricus. Lineage (NCBI taxonomy): Eukaryota > Metazoa > Chordata > Actinopteri > Characiformes > Erythrinidae > Hoplias > Hoplias malabaricus. The sequence continues at coordinate 15,751,368 of NC_089816.1, read as the reverse complement.
CTGTGGTGTGTTCTCTCTGTGTCCGTGTGGGTTTCCTCCAGGTGACTGTCTGTGAGGAGTGTGGTGTGTTCTCCCTGTGTCTGCGTGGGTTTCCTCTGGGTGCTCCGGTTTCCTTCCACGCTCCAAAAACACACGTTGGTAGGTGGATTGGCGACTCAAAGTGTCAGTAGGTGTGAGTGTGAGTGAATGTGTGAGTGTGTGTGCTGCCCTATGAAGGCGCCCCGTCCAGGATGTATTCCGCCTTGCGCCCAATGATTCCAGGTAGGCTCTGGACCCTCTACGACCCTGAACTGGATAAGCGCTTACAGATAATGAATGAATGAATATTTTTAACATTAACTTTTTTTCCAGATATGGTATATTGTAATCCTTAATTTGTAAATACTATTTTGTGTGTACTTATACTAGTATTAATATATTATTATACTTAATGTTATTACCTTTTACTGAGAGCATACATTATTGGTTAATAATACCTGGTTATGATCAGATTCAGTGCCGTCAATTCACTATCTTCTGTTTTTTCTAATTTAATTTAAAGTACCGGATTATTATTATTTTCACGCTTACTCTGACGGAGCATTTGAGATTCCAGAAAAAAAAAAAAAAAAAACTCAGGGACAAGCCACAGTCGAAGACACGTGCCCAAGATCAACAGAAAATGTGACACAGCGTCTAGGCCAGTTTGGAGAAAGAGAGCTGTGACTAAATTTCTAATGCTGCTCAAAATCCTGAGGAGACCACGTTTATTCTAAGTGTCATGAAAACTCTTAAGAGCCACTGAGGGTTGACAGAAATGAGGGCACGAACAGACACAGATACACTCACACACACACACATAAACATTAGCAAAACAGCCGAGTCTCTTTCAAGACTCTTAATGAATTCATACCAACACAAACAACCAAACGCAGTAAAACGACACAAAATGATAAACGATACAAACACCAGCAAATAATAAATACATTAATGGCACAGCAGTGGCACTTACACGTGCTTCTATTAATCACACTTCAGGCCGGAAATAATTACATAATCGCCTGATCTCAATTATCAGAGCTGACCACAATGATTATCTGCAGCTGATTGACTTCACTGCAGCAAACAGGGCGTGAACTGAGTGTATTTTTGTCAGTTGGGTTGAGATTAATACACGAAACTCAGAACCAGAAACAACATTATTTAGACTCATCATAGGTCATCAACAACACAATTAAATAGTAACACGTGTTAAGCACAGTGGTGAGCAACATTTTTTTATTTGATATTTGTTAATATCACCATCAGAGGGCAGCAGTGATGAATGTTTGTTTATTTGAGGTTTGTCAATAACTCCTTTAGAAGGCAATAGTGAGGAATGCTTGTTTATTTGAGGTTTATCAATAACTCCTTTAGAAGGCAATAGTGAGGAATGTTTGTTTATTTGAGGTTTGTCAATAACTCTTTTATAGGGCAATAGTGAGGAATGTTTGTTTATTTGAGGTTTGTCAATAACTCTTTTAGAGGGCAATAGTGAAGAATGTTTGTTTATTTAGGGTTTGTCAATAACTCTATTAGAAGGCAATAGTGAAGAATGTTTGTTTATTTAGGGTTTGTCAATAACTCTTTTAGAAGGCAATAGTGAAGAATGTTTGTTTATTTGAGATTTGTCAATAACTCTTTTAGAAGGCAATAGTGAAAAATGTTTGTTTATTTGAGGTATGTCTATAACTCTTTTAGAAGGCAATAGTGAAGAATGTTTGTTTATTTGAGGTTTGTCAATAACTCTTTTAGAAGGCAATAGTGAGGAATGTTTGTTTATTTGAGGTTCGTCAATAACTCTTTTAGAAGGCAATAGTGAGGAATGTTTGTTTATTTGAGGTTTGTCAATAACTCTTTTAGAAGGCAATAGTGAGGAATGTTTGTTTATTTGAGGTTTGTCAATAACTCTTTTAGTGGGCAATAGTGAGGAATGTTTGTTTATTTAGGGTTTGTCAATAACTCTTTTAGAAGGCAATAGTGAAGAATATTTGTTTATTTAGGGTTTGTCAATAACTCTTTTAGAAGGCAATAGTGAGGGATGTTTGTTTATTTGAGGTTTGTCAATAACTCTTTTAGAAGGCAATAGTGAAGAATGTTTGTTTATTTAGGGTTTGTCAATAACTCTTTTAGAAGGCAATAGTGAAGAATGTTTGTTTATTTGAGGTTTGTCAATAACTCTTTTAGAAGGCAATAGTGAGGAATGTTTGTTTATTTGAGGTTTGTCAATAACTCTTTTAGAAGGCAATAGTGAAGAATGTTTGTTTATTTAGGGTTTGTCAATAACTCTTTTAGAAGGCAATAGTGAGGAATGTTTGTTTATTTGAGGTTTGTCAATAACTCTTTTAGAAGGCAATAGTGAGGAATGTTTGTTTATTTGAGGTTTGTCAATAACTCTTTTAGAAGGCAATAGTGAGGAATGTTTGTTTATTTGAGGTTTGTCAATAACTCTTTTAGAAGGCAATAGTGAAGAATGTTTGTTTATTTAGGGTTTGTCAATAACTCTTTTAGAAGGCAATAGTGAGGAATGTTTGTTTATTTGAGGTTTGTCAATAACTCTTTTAGAAGGCAATAGTGAAGAATGTTTGTTTATTTAGGGTTTGTCAATAACTCTTTAAGAAGGCAATAGTGAGGAATGTTTGTTTATTTGAGGTTTGTCACTAACTCTTTTAGAAGGCAATAGTGAAGAATGTTTGTTTATTTAAGGTTTGTCAATAACTCTTTTAGAAGGCAATAGTGAAGAATGTTTGTTCATTTAGGGTTTGTCAATAACTCTTTTAGAAGGCAATAGTGAGGAATGTTTGTTTATTTGAGGTTTGTCAATAACTCTTTTAGAAGGCAATAGTGAAGAATGTTTGTTTATTTGAGGTTTGTCAATAACTCTTTTAGAAGGCAATAGTGAGGAATGTTTGTTTATTTGAGGTTTGTCAATAACTCTTTTAGAAGGCAATAGTGAGGAATGTTTGTTTATTTGAGGTTTTTTAAACAATACCTTTAGAGGGCAGTGGTGAGTAACGTTTGTTCATTGGAAGGGAATTCATTCACAGGGAAGCGTTGAGTAATTATTAAATTTGATGTTTGTTAATAACATATTTAAATGACAGCAGTAAGCGATTTTGGTTTATTTAAGTTTTAGAAGGCAGTGGTGAGTAATGTTTATTTATTTTGATGTTTTTTATAAAGGCCTTTAGATGGCAGCGGTGAGCGATGTTTGTTTATTTGAGCTCAGGTTTCTCTCTTCAGTAATTAACGTCTGCTATCAACAAAGAAATCAAGTTCACTAATTCCTCAGTTGCAGATTTTAGACTCATACTTTAACTGTTTCTAATGAATAAAAATTTTAATTTGATTATTAAGTAAGGAAAATTAATTGCCAGCTTACTGATCCTGATTATGTGAGGTCAAATTGATGCAGTCTGCCACAATGACAGCAGCATAATGCTGAAGGTGGTTCAAGTTACATAAAAGTGTGGAGGCCATGGGACCTACGTGGAGTGGTTGACCACTGCTTTTAAAGACATATCATCAGAGCTGCCACAAATATACACAGCAGACTTTACTGGCCATGCCATTTACAAAGAAATGTATCCATTTACTGTATCAAAATACAGATGTACCTGACGTTAGCCTCCAACCTCAGACCATGTTCACGGCACGTCCTGGTGAGGCCCTCGTTTTACTGATTAAACCGACACCACTTGAAAGCAGCATATGCCCGCTATGTGGGTCAGGCCCCACACACTCCAAGCCCTGTTTCATAAGGCCTTCAGGTGCGAACCCACAATTCAATTTCATTACAGTCCTGCTAAACCATGTGTGTTTAATGACATCGCTAAGCTCATGTTCTCTCCGAAATAGGAATAGGGACTTGTGAGACTGATGAGGGTGCTTCTTCATAAAAAAATAAAATAAAATAAAATTTAAAAAATTAATTAATAAATAAAGAAAGAAAGAAAAAGAAAATAGAGAAAAGAACTTGAGAGATTTCAGAAACACCCTGTCCATGTCCTCAGATGCCTCGACCCCTCATGCATTAGGTAATGATTGGAACGGGAGCAATCTTTTCGGAGGCGCTTGCCAATAGACCATCAGCTGCTCTAATCTCATATTATCTTGGTACACGTGACGAGAAAATGACAGGCTTATGCTAAAGCAGATGTCCTAATACAAGGCAGGTGGCAAAAAGTCGCACCATCAAATGCTCAGAGCTGATTTTGGAGGCACACACAGGTAACACACACTTCTTTTGGACAGGAAATGCATCTAAGACTTTCTATTAACACTGTCAAGAACCCTTTCTTACTGTAACAGGATTTATCCAATCAGCTCGCTGTAAAACCACAAGAGCACAAGCCACTTCTATGTATTCCAGTCCAGGAGACAGAATGATCTCCTTCGAGATGTAATTATACGTATTCTGCTGAAACAATCTGGACATCGTAGGCCTGTATTAAATATGCAGAAAATGTTCCGCACATCATTTTATCACCGTTATCTAATAGGGTGCCAAGCACAGTGTTTTTAATATTCTCAGCACAATGCTTTATTCATTCTAGGCGGGAGAAAAGTGATGGGGAAAAATCTGATTAAATACATTGGGTTGTGTTGTTTTTCACCGCCGAAAGACTGAAAGACCTGCAGTGTGTGGAGCTGAAGCTACAGCGTTAGCAGATGCTAAGGCAATTGTAATTAATAGTATATGGGTTTGTGTTGATTATAATAACTGGATAAGCGGTTATAGATAATGAATGAATGAATGAATGAATGATTATTATAACACATCCCATTGTGATATTAATACATTGACACACTTGGGAATTGAATATGTTTAACGCTGTGTTTATTATTTTACCAAATATGAAAACAACTTCCTGACTTCACTATTGTTTCCAGAGCCTAGTTATTGTTAGCAGTTAGCATCTAGCGACGTAAACACAGTTAAGAAACAATACTGTTCAGTTTAGAAGATACATTTTATTTATGATGAATTATTAAATATCATAACAACCTCTAGCTTTTACTCTTCCTCCCCTCTCTCTTTCTCTCTCTCTCTCTCTCTCTCTCTCTCTCTCTCACACACACACACACACACACACACACACACACACAGACACACACACACATTCACATGTGGAGAAGACCTCCAAGTTCTTGTAACTGGAACATGGAGGTGTTTATTTTTTGAGCCACAAGCTGCGCTGTAGTGTTTACTTTATTTATTAAAGGGTCTGTGTCCAATGCTTAACAGCAGATCGAAAAGAAGCAGTGGCATGGCGTCGGGTGTCTTGTAGGAAGAACATATATATGCTCCTTTACTCTCTAACTGTGGACATGTTATCAGGGTGTGAGTCTTATAAAGGTGCATTTCCACTGCATGGTACTTACACTACTCTAGCTGAATCTACTTTTTTTTCCCCTTAGTTTAAAGTATTCATTCATTATCTGTAACCGCTTATCCAATTCAGGACCGCGGTGGGTCCAGAGCCCACCAGGAATCACTGGGCGCAAGGCGGGAATACACCCCGGAGGGCAACACAGACACACACACGACAATCCACCAGTTTTTGGACTGTGGGAGGAAACCGGAGCACCTGGAGAAAACCCACGTGGACACGGGGAGAACACACCAACTCCTCACAGACAGTCACCCGGAGTGGGAATCGAACCCACAACCTCCAGGTCCCTGGAGCTGTGTGACTGCGACACTACCTGCTGTGCCACCGTAGTTAAAAGTAACTGAAACATTCTTAGTACCTGCTCTCTGAGTGAGGTGAATACGGACTAAACTGTATGAAATCAACACAACTTAAAGATCTACAATTAATATAGAATAAAGGACAATTATGTTCCCTAACTGAAGGTACCGAATACGTGTCCCTGAGGGTACCACCACTGAGACAGCAGAAGGCAGATGAAAGAATCCAGAGCTGGTCGGTGTACAAGGAATGAAAAAACTCTACTGATCTGTCTGAACTTGACTTGGTTAAACTATATGCAACCCTAAAACCACAACAACAGGTGAATTCATGATGAGTAAACAACCCTAGAATGATCACCACGGTTGTGGGGGTTTCCAAAGCCCACAGTCCTGTTAGAGACAGTGTTTTGCAACGTCATGGGCTACAATTCGAACTGGAGCCGTAGTGGAATATGAACCAAGTTCAGGGAGTAAACGAAACAGGGAGTAAAGTCCAATAGAGTTGAGTAGTGAAGGTAAAATCCAGTTAAAAAGCACAATGTGTCCATAGGTTTGTTGACACACCCTTAGCAACCTCTGCTACTTAAAGGTGCACTCATTGCGGACACAGATGTTGCTACAAAGGCTCCCCAGCATTGGCTGGGCAGCAGTGGAATGGCATTCTTTGGGGTGATTGAGCAGTAACTTTAGGATGAGTTGCATGATCAAGAACTAATCTCCCTGTATCAGCTTTTGTTTTTTAAATAATTCTTATAAAATCCTTACAGAAATGCTCCAACATCTAGTGCCATCTCAGCAGAGTAGAAGCCGTTACAGCAGCAAATGGAGACAAGTGACCTATTAATAGCCTTGATTTCTGCAAAACCACTGGACAATCAAGTGTCCACAAATGCCCATGGACACAGAGAGTGTTATTGGAAAGACTCGTTTGTGTGTTTGTGGTGGAAGGACCTAGATCTGTACAAAAGACAAACAGCCACAGGCTACTTCCAAAAGTTACTTTTATTAGGTTACTGGATAACGAAATTAGCACGCATTAACTAGAGTGACCGGAAAATTCTGCTTTAGCACCCAAACAAGCTCCCTCGGGGCTCTCAGTGTCAACAGACACGGCCGTGCATAATGTGTTTAGCGGACAGAGAAAAAGACGTGGGGCCGCACATGTGTTTCTCGGTGGATGGCTCTGGAGGGACGTAATCAGGTTTCACACGCTCAGATCCTCTAATGCAGCGTGACCGAGGGGGACGTGATGGAGAGGGACATGGAACACGTCATAGGGAAATGGGCACTGGGAGAAGAGGATGGAGAGCCTCCAGCTGACAGCAGCGTGGCTTAATTGACCAGTGCAAAGGCCTCAGTGATAGTAATCAGAGACAGAGGGAAAGAGAGCGTCGGGGTGGGGGGGGGGGGGGGGGTGTTCTAAATTTAAAGCAGGGTCATCACTGGTCAAACTGTGCTTGTGTGAATATACCAGTACCAGTGTGGTCAAGCAGCAGGTTAATACACAGCAGCAGGACCCTGGACACGACTTATAACGCCTTTCAGGCTGCTTTTTAAAGCAGCTGAATTCACTAATTGCAACAGCTTAGTTTCTCATCTCTTCGCTGAAGAATAACGTCCAGTGCAGTATTAGCCTTTAATCTCTAAGGCCAGATTGGGATTTTGACCGAGCCCCCGGGATTATTCATCCCCATCTTTAATATCATATTAGCAGGCTGTTTAAATCTGTACAGTGAAGAGAACTCATAAACCTGCGGATCACATCCCATCTCGGTCCCAGTGGGAGTACCCTGATTAAATCATCTCTGATTAAGGCGGCTATTTATTTTGAAGGAGGTCGGGGGTGGATCAAATGTGGCGCTCAAGTGGCGTGATGTCAGACATTTGTAATTTTCGGATTAAGTTCTATAACAGCTATAAGCTACTGGTCAAAAATTGGAATCCCTTGTTATACTGTATATAAATAACTATTCAGTGTTGATTTGTGCAGCTGTGTGAGTGAATGTGTGAATGTGTGATGCCCTGTGAAGGACTGGTGCCCCCATCCAGGGTGTATTCCCGCCTTGCGCCCAATGATTCGGGGTAGGCTATGGACCCACCGCGACCCTGAACTGGATAAGCGCTTACAGATAATGAATGAATGAATTTGTACAGTTGTAGAGTCACTGCCACAGCTCTGAGGGTGCTGCTTTTGACCTGTGCCTTAGGTCACGGTCTGTGAGGAGTGTGGTGTGTTCTCCCTGTGTCTGCGTGGGTTTCCTCCGGGTGACTGTCTGTGAGGAGTGTGGTGTGTTCTCCCTGTGTCTGCGTGGGTTTCCTCCGGGTGACTGTCTGTGAGGAGTGTGGTGTGTTCTCTCTGTGTCTGCGTAGGTTTCCGCCGGGTGACTGTCTGTGAGGAGTGTGGTGTGTTCTCCCTGTGTCTGTGTGGGTTTCCTCCGGGTGACTGTCTGTGAGGAGTGTGGTGTGTTCTCTCTGTGTCAGCGTGGGTTTCCTCTGGGTGACTGTCTGTGAGGATGTGGTGTGTTCTCTCTGTGTCAGCGTGGGTTTCCTCCGGGTGACTGTCTGTGAGGAGTGTGGTGTGTTCTCTCTGTGTCTCAGTGAGTCTCCTCCTTGGAATGTACTGGTGCCCTGTCTTATGTGTGTTCTTGCCGTGTGTCCAATGATTCCTGGTAGATTCTGCACCCACCTGAAGTGATCAGAGGTGATGAATGAATGAATCTGTACACTATGTCCAGATGTTGCACAAACCTTAGAGCTTGTAGGCTTTATTATTTTACGGCCCACTCCCACTGTTTTGCACACAGCTTGCAGTGAAATTAAATGAGATTCTGTGGAGCAGCTACACATGAGGTCATATAACTACACTCAATAGTAAGCTTAGACTACAGTTAGTCCCAAGCACATAGAAGAACCACTTTTGCTAATATGGTCAAATAGGTAAAGAACCTTAAGATCAAGTGATGGATTTTTAAACTTTTAAAAGGTTCTTCACACACACATTTTTTGCACAAAAATCGTTTTTTATCATAGTTCTTCTATGGCATTGCTCAAAGAACCATACATCTGTAGCACCTTTATTTTTAAGACTGTAATCTATCTGTGACGCCACCCCCTGTTGTTCAATGGTCAGGACCCCCACAGGACCCCCACAGGGCAGTGAGGGGTTTAACTGATGGGGATTAAAAACTCCAGCAGCAATGTTGTGTCTGATCCACTCATACAAGCACAACACACACTAACACACCACCGCCGTCAGTGTTACTACAGCGCTGAGAATGATCCATCACTCAGTGGGGTTCCTGAGCATTGAAAAACAGGGTGAAATGGGGATAAAACGTAGACAGAGAAACAAATGGAGAAACTAGAGTCAGTCTTTTGTAGAACTACAAACTGCTTCTCTAAGGTCAGTGTTTTTTCTGCCGTCTTTTCTGACCACATCAAAAGGACATATTAACAAGTACAGTCATACTGCAGCTGCAAAAGAATCCCAATAACACGCTGTCCACTGATGTCCACTGCCTTTTACTCATGTCCAGGTCATCGCAGTGCTCCCACAGCTGTGAAACGCTACAGAACGCTGGCCCTGGTCATCTCCTGAATATTACATGATGCTGACAGGTGACAAAATGTCCCTTTAAAGGGATCAAACAAAACCTGCATCAATTCAGCTCATATCTGGCAAGTATTCAGAGGTTCATCCAAAACACACAGGGAGAGGGGGGGATCAAATCAAACGGTGCAGTTCATCATTGTCATTCTGATAATACACTCACTCACTCTGCTCCTCTCTCAGAAAAGAAAAATGTTAGGCAGATCAGTTCCCATGGCAACACAGCACAGTAGGCTCCTGTTGACTCGCTGGAGCATCACTATGGAGGCATTGAAGGAAACGAACTGCCGTGTCTCCAGGAAGAAACACACACGCGCACACACGCACACACACACACAGAGAAAGAGGAGTGAGGGGATGTTGGGAACTCAGTATTAAGGGCTGCACTAAGTCAGCATGAAGACTGTCCATAGCCACAGCACAATGACCTTAACTTCCTCAGCTGTTAGTGCTGTATAATAAAGACCATCCTACGCTTACTTTCCAGCCCACGTCCAAAACAGCGGTCATTACGTACAGCTCATACTCATTTCTCTTATGTGGGTATGCTATACGTCCAAATATCTGTAGCCACCAGCTCATCCAACATTTTGCCTGGCATCAAGGGGTGCTATCAGGGTGGGTATGTTCATACACACACACACACACACACATTACGTACACATTACAACATTAAAGCGGACATATTCTCCCCCTTTTCCACAGTTCTGTGTTCTCATCAAACATCTGTGACCTGCTTTGGTCAAAACACCACAAGGACCAAATACCACAGCAGCATTCTCCCCCTGTCTAAAGAGCCTTGTTTAGAGCGCCTGTTCCTTTAAATAATGATAAATGATAATGAGCCATTTGCTGTTCGCTGCAGCGAGGACTGAGGAACAGAATCTCTGGATTTTAGCCGTTTTTGCTCTGTACTATTTCTTCTCTGCTCTCGTTTCCTACCTTTTTACTCAGTTCTAAATTATCGGTGTGGTCCTGTTTCACAGTTTGTGTGTTGGTGGACTCCAGATCTCTGATCATGCTCTGAATAAGTGATTTTGTTTTAATAGTAAGACCTCTTTAAGAACAGAACACTACACAGAAGTCTAAACCCATCAGCTTCAGGAGGCTTGCCATATTTTCCACAGTTCCAAAGTTCAGTCTCAGATGTTGGTTGCTTTTAAGCATATAATTCCAAACACATTCAGTGATGCTGAGTTAAAGCTGCAAGAACCTTAGTGTTTAAGCACCCCTTAAACTGTTTGAGGGCATCTTCCTCAGAGTGTTATGTTATGTTGTTGTTTTGTGTCCCCTTAATGACAGTTCTGCAGACATCCTCATAACATCTTGTTCATAATATTACACAGACCACCAAAACAGAACCTCAGTAAACATTTATAGGACATGGCTTGTTTGCTGGGGCTAAGTTAATTGAGTTGCAGTGGTTGTTTGTTCATCTCCTTTTCTCAATACGAACTCAACAGAGGGATGCCTTCTTCAGCCAGTGTTCCTTCTGACATCAAGGGGGGAAACGACAAAATAGCAGGAGAATGTTCATTCATTCATTCATTCATTCATTCATTCATTCATTGTCTGTAAGCACTTATCCCAGTTCAGGATCGCGGTGGGTCCAGAGCCTACCTGGAATCATTGGGTGCAAGGCGGGAACACGCCCTGGAGGGGGCGCCAGTCCTTCTCAGGGCAACACACACTCACACATTCACTCACACACTCACACCTACGGACACTTTTGAGTCGCCAATCCACCTACCAACGTGTGTTTTTGGACTGTGGGAGGAAACCAGAGCACCCGGAGGAAATCCACGCAGACACAGGGAGAACACACCACACTCCTCAAAGACAGTCACCCGGAGGAAACCCACGCAGACACAGGGAGAACACACCACACTCCTCACAGACAGTCACCTGGAGGAAACCCACGCAGACACAGGGAGAACAAACCACACTCCTCACAGACAGTCACCCGGAGGAAACCCACGCAGACACAGGGAGAACACACCACACTCCTCACAGACAGTCACCCAGAGGAAACCCACGCAGACACAGGGAGAACACACCACACTCCTCACAGTCACCCAGAGGAAACCCACGCAGACACAGGGAGAACACACCACACTCCTCACAGACAGTCACCTGGAGCGGGAATCGAACCCACAACCTCCAGGCCCCTGGAGCTGTGTGACTGCGACACCACCTGCTGCACCACCATCAATGCACGAAAAACTAGTTGTGCACCTAAATGAACATGTCCACAATCAGTGCACCTTAAAGGGAGTCTGCAAACTTTTGGACACATACTATTATACCACTATCTCTACAGGTTTGTCTGTGGCATGGTTCGGATAAACTCGTTCACACACAGCTATGAATCCATGCATAATTATGTAATGTGTTTCATTACATAATTACATATTCAAGTCATAACTCCAGTGTTGGTTTAGATTAAGCTTTTACAACTACCTCCCAACAGGGAAGAGAATATATTAAAAATAAACAACATACCATCGATCAAAACAAATCTTGGACCTTTGTTTGTTTTAGTGTTCCAACGTTGGGCTGACCTCACTAACGACAAAGGACAGAGCTTTGAGGATATATACCTTATTTATATTGTCTATATTGACTAATCTGTTCAAAGCCATTCCCAGTGGGTTGAGGTGAAATGGAACACTCTCAGGTAAAAAGGTAAGTGGTGTTAAAGTCCAGATGTGTTCCCTAAAGGTACATTACACACTCTTCTCCAGAAAGAGAGGAGGATATTTGTAAACATTCATTATAGAACTGTTTAAAATGAAATAATAAAAGTCCTGGAGATTAAATGGAGCATATTAAATCAACACAATTTCAACATCTGCAATTATAATAGCAAATGTGGTGCAAATATGTACCACCACAGAGAGAGATTTTCGGACAGTGTACAGTTTCTGATCTTGCTCTAATGGAGATAGGAACCAGGAATCACACTGTTTACAGCACAAACACAGCCATTTAGTGTCGCAGTCACACAGCTCTGTGTCACACAGGGACCTGGAGGTTGTGGGTTCGAGTCCCGCTCCAGGTGACTGTCTGTGAGGAGTGTTGTGTGTTCTCCCTGTGTCTGCGTGGGTTTCCTCCGGGTGACTGTCTGTGAGGAGTGTGGTGTGTTCTCCCTGTGCCTGTGTGGGTTTCCTCCACGTGACTGTCTGTGAGGAGTGTGGTGTGTTCTCCCTGTGTCTGCGTGGGTTTCCTCCAGGTGACTTGTCTGTGAGGAGTGTGGTGTGTTCTCCCTGTGTCTGCGTGGGCTTCCTCCGGGTGACTTGTCTGTGAGGAGTGTGGTGTGTTCTCCCTGTGTCTGCGTGGGTTTCCTCGGGGTGACTGTCTTTGAGGAGTGTGGTGTGTTCTCCCTGTGTCTGCGTGGGCTTCCTCCGGGTGACTTGTCTGTGAGGAGTGTGGTGTGTTCTCCAAAACACATGTCAGTCCAAAACACATGTTGGAGGTGGATTGGCGACTCTGAGGTGTCCATAGGTGTGAGTGTGTGAATGAATGTGTGAGTGCGTGTTGCACTGTGAAGGACTGGCGCCCCCTCCAGGATGAGTTCCTGCCTTGCGCCCAGTGATTCCGGGTAGGATCCGGACTGCGACCCTGAACTGGATAAGGACTTACAGATAATGAATGAATGAATGAATGAATGTTAAAACAGAGGTATACTCTTCTCTATATGGTTAAGCTTTATTTTCGAAATATGTATGTCTGATACTAATCTTCATGTTCCTCTGACCATTAGTGTCCTTCTAAAACACTTTGTGTAATACCTTTGTGGGAAGTTTAAATGTTAAGACTTCGGACGTCGGGTTCCTATCACCAGCTCTGTGAACAATTCTGTCTTCCACTTCTCCTTAAATCAGTGCAACTCAGAGTGGCTTTTTGCATCTTAACCACAGATTTATATATAACCAGTGAGACAAGTGAATGGAGTCAGGTCTCTTAGGAGAGCGCAGACGCTAAAATGTCCTGTCTAACATAGGACTATGATAACAGTCCACACTGCCACTCGTTCTTCTCTCAGACAGAGGTGGCTTCAGCGAAGATTATGAAACACTAACACACACAACAATCTTACCCCTTGTCCCTGAAACGTGTGTGTGTGCGTTTGTGTGTGCATGTGAGCGACAGAGAGAGTAAAGAGAAATCTGATGATACTGTGCATTTGCGCGTTCTCTCAGGCTTCTTGCCTTTGATGTAAACAACTGTGCTGTGGATAAGAAGAGCTTTCTGCTGCACTGTGCTGCTGCTGCTCTCTCATATTAACTCACACACACACACACATCACTGCCTGTGACTAAACGCAAAATAGCATAAATTCAGTGACTTAATCACGCAAAAGGGGCGCGGGGTGGGGGGGGGGGAGAGAGAGAGAGAGAGAGAGAGAGAGAGAGAGAGAGAGAGAGAGAGAGAGAGAGAGAGAGAGAAAGAGACAGAGAGAGTGAGACAGAGAGAGAAAGACAGAGACAGAGAGAGAGAGGAGAGAGAGTGAGACAGAGAAAGACAGAGAGAGAGACAGAAAGAGAGAGAGACACACAGAGAAAGAGAGACACAGAGAGAGACAGAGAGAGAAACAGAGAGAGAGAGAAACAGAGAGACAGAGAGAGACTTGCGCAAAAGCATTGCACCACTATACTGCCCTCAGTGAAACGTCAAAGGCCTTGTTTGTGTCCGGGCTTTTGTTCTGAACCAATCCCAACACGTCAGAGACGGTTGCATTTTACCATTCACCTTCATCCCATGTTCCCTGCTAAACATAGCCAGCGCTCTTGAGCTTTGTGCTGTGGTTAAACTCACATACGTCCATGAGGAGATAAACAACACCGCTCCATAGGCCACAAGCCGAGACCAGGCTAATACCACTGTGGGGGAGAAAAGGAGGAGGGGCTCGTACGTGAACAGTGTCATAGCTCCACTCCACAGTCTGACTCTGAATCCCTTTATCCACGTTCACACTCCTAGTTCTTCTTCTCACACTCAGTTCAAGTTGTTAATAGGTGATCACCACAAACGGTTATAAAGTGTGGGGTCTGTGCTCGTGATTTGAGCTAATCCCAAACTGAACAATTCTAATTCATTCATTCATTCATTGTCCGTAACCCTTATCCAGTTCAGGGTCGCGGTGGGTCCAATGTCTACCCGGAATCACTGGGTGCAAGGCAGGAACACACCCTGAAGGGGGCGCCAGTCCTCACTCACACCTACGGACATCTACCATTCTAATTCAGGTTTCATTAAAAGAGTCATTTATCGCTCCTTTAATGTGGTTTTAAATCATTAGGCTCTTATGGCCTTTATAGGTCTCAGTATTTGTCATTTTCACAAAAACAATCACCTCCATAGCGTAGCTGTTTATTTAGTCTCCCGTCACTCATTGTTTAAACTCCTACAGTCTCATCTCTGCTCTTTTGGGGTTATTTCAATGGATAAAAATTCATGATTCCTTAAAAGTGGCTTAGACAACTCTAAACCTTCACCTGCATTCAGTACACACTTATCTATGACTATGTAACTATTCCCCACCTCTACCTCCACCCACCCCTTGACCCCGGGTGTCGACAGGATTGGTTCTTTAGGTTTGTGACATCACAAAAACAACTCCATAGCTGCCTCCCCGCTGGCTACAGCCTAATAGGAAGCCCCTGTGGTCAAATACGAAGCCCGTGTGTCCACAGCGCGAACAAGAGAGACTCATACAGGTTGCTAACCGTGTGCCGTGGCGGTGGCGGCGGCTGCGGCTGCGTCGAGCTGCAGAAGCACGAAGAGCACGGTTCCCGCAGTCAGCAGAGCTCCTCCGCTGAGCCGCGCGGTTTTCCCGCGTTGTATAGTCGCCATGAGGCGCCTCCGTCCCGGGCAGCGCTCCTCCCCAGAGCCGCCGTCTCCTCCACCTCCTCCTCCTCCTCCAAACCCGGAGCAAGCGTTACGCGCGTTTCTCGAGGCCATCTGGACGCACTGGACACAAACGACAGCAGCTCTAAAGGCTCCGAAAGAGGCATCGGACCGAGCCTCCGCGCTGAGTTACGAGCTCCAGCTCTTCTCCTGCCCGCAGCATGGGAACTTCAAGGCAACGACGGCGGCGCGTAAAGACGCATCCGTGCGCACCGAGCGCGTCGAATCAGCCCCAGCCGCAGCCAGGAGACCACCGCTCATCTCAGGCCGATACCACGCGGAGGAGACGCTGCAGACACGGCTCAGCGCGAGCGTGAAGCGCACGCAGCCATCTCCCGGAATGACATCAAATGAGAAACGTGAAATAAATAAATAACGAGCACCAACGCGGCACGGGAGCGAGAGAGAGAGAGGGGGGGGGGGGGACACGCGCCACAGCGCCCCCTGCTGGCCGTAATCTGCAAAGTCACAGACTTGATTTGATTTGAGGCTAAACGTACAGCTCTTATATGCAATGGGACAGTGTAATAGTAGAACCTTATTACCATGTGACACTATGTTTATAACACTAGTGTTATAAAGAGCCACATCCCAAAAATAAAGGTCTGTGACACACACACCTTTAAAGACCTACCTCTTGCTTGTTTCTTAGGGACCTCAGATGTCATCACCCAAAGGTGTTTGGGAGTGAAGGAGCAGTGTTGTGTCCTCCTTCAACATTCACGGCTGGTGTTCCTAACCCCCAAATGTCGGATACAGGTGTGTGTGTTTGCTACCCTGTGTGTTTAATGCACGATATATTTTCCTTGTTCCTTAAATGATGCAGTAGCTTGCAGCTGGTCAGAAGACAAGATCCCTGGACTCTTTCTATTCACGTCCACTGCACCGCCGACACTTTGAAAGGAGGATCCAGCTCTTATCGGTGGATCATGAATCCACAGCAACAGGGGGCTTTAACAGGTTGTAGAGGGATAATAAAGGGCCTAAGAAACAATTAGGCGTGAGAGGAGGATGCTTCAGTACAGAAAGACCCTAAATAATCAGGACGATTACATAACAAAAGTCAAGATGTGTTATAAGGACAGGTGCGGTTCCCAAACTCGTCCACACGATGGCGGTGTTTCGTCACTTTTTGACATCGTTGCTTGCACCAGCTGGCTTCGTGATACAGGAAAAGGCCCAGCAGGAACGCTCCAAAACTACTGGGAATAATTTCTATAAAATTATGTTGAACATTTCCGTGAGGATTTGATTACATCTCGCCACAGTTTAAGAGTGGTCAGGTAGTGGATGGAGCTCCAAACGCCAGTGTCTTGTGGGGGAATTACACCCCTCTAGCCAACCCTTTTCACTGAGGATGGTGGCCTTAAACTTCCTTTATCCCCATTCCACCCCGTTCTTCAATGGTCAGGTATGATTCGGGTGGTAGATCATTCTCAGTGCTGCAGTGACTCTGACGGGGTGGTGGTGTGTTAGTGTGTGTGGGGATCAGACACAGCAGTGCTTTAAGAGTGGGGATGATGCACCAGCACTGAGAATAAACCACCGCTCAAATGATACAGATCTTCAATCTAATCTAATGATGTAGAACTACAAAGTGCTCCTATAAAAGTCAGAGGGGTATGTATGTATGTATGGAGACAGGTGTGTGTTCAATCTAACAATTGATCATTCAGTAGTGTCACAATAATCCATCCATCCATTATCTGTAACCCTTATCCAATTCAGGGTCACGGTGGTTCCAGAGCCTACCTGGGATTACACCCTGGAAGGGGCGCCAGTCCTTCTTAGGGCAACACACACTCACGGTCACTTTTTTTTTTTTGGAGTCACCAACCAACCAACCTACCAATGTGTGTTTTTGGACTGTGGGAGGAAACCGGAGCACCTGGAGGAAACCCACGTAGACACAGGAAGGACACACCACACTCCTCACAGACAGTCACCCGGAGGAAACCCACGCAGACACAGGGAGAACACACCACACTCCTCACAGACAGTCACCCGGAGGAAACCCACACGAACACAGGGAGAACACACCACACTCCTTACAGACAGTCACCCGAAGTGGGAATCGAACCACAACCTCCAGGTCCATGGAACTATGACGCCTACCTTCTGTGCCACCTGTCACAATAATAATAATTAAAAAAAAACGAAGGACAGCATGTGCCTGCAGCAATATATACTTTAATTCAAAGTGAATTTTGACAATACACCATCATTTCTTTAAATTTGACACTCACCAAATAGTCACCAGGAAAACCCGCTTTTGTGACAAAGTACATAAGGCTTGGTCACATATAAATCACTGAGAACTAGAGAGAAGTAACGACTGAAAAACAGACATTACAACTTAAAAAAAAAAGAAAAGAAAAGAAAAGAAAGAAAAAAACAAGTGAAAGAAATAAAGTAAGAAAATAAGTTTCCCAGTCCTCGTATACTGAATATTGCACAGTGCAATGGCTACATGGCAAACTAATGTAGCATAAAATCATAAGCAAATTAGAAAGCCACAAAATCTACAAATATTAAAACAGTAACAGTTCAGATTTAGTAAGTCCATTTACTCTGAAGTCTAAGTATATTATCTGATAACTTGCAGTGAGATTCAACTTCTACTAAAATATAATCTGCAGGGAAAAAAATTAACGTTAATAGTTCTAAAGCAATCAAACCCAAAGGAGAGGGGAGAAACTGTTATACAGTAGCACATATGACAAAGACCCTGAATTTCTGTACACAAGTCTCCAAAAGAAAATAATAATAAAATAATATTAAAAACAAGCCAGAACCAACTTAGAGGAAACAAATCGTTTGGTATAATGGGAGTCTGACACGTCCGAAAGTTTGTTAAATTCCTCTATGTTTACCCCATGATACACTTTATTATTAATTTAGTTTCATTTATTTATTTTTTTAAATCTCTAGTTGGGTTTGGTAGATCTTGTCAAAGACATTGTAAAACAGATCCGATGCAATGCATACAACTGTACAATATACCCATGTACTTATTTTTGTACTTGTCTCTAGTGCTACATGCTTAATAATAACAATAATAATGTATATATCTACAAGTACAAAAGTGAAATGAGTGATTTTGTGGCACTGGGACCACGGTTTCTTTTTGGACCTGATCTGCAACTGCACAAAGTACATTAAAGCAATTCGTTTGCACAATGCTATGAAATCTTTTACCCTGTCAGAGGGAGAAAGGGGTGCTGTCGATCCCTTTGCCTCTACACGAGGTGTCAAACTGCGGGCTGATGTTTACAATCACAGTGTATGTATGTAAAGCTTCCCAAATACGAGAGAGAGAGAGGACCATGTTAGCGCAATGGTGATGATCCCTGATAGCATTTCATTATTGGATTTCTTTTGTTGGTGTTAGATATTACCCATTAAAACAAACCCAAAAAAAAAGAAAGAAAGAGAAAAACAAACAAGCACACAACCAGTAAAGATATAGTTCATACTTTCTATTAAAAATCTAAACCATGGACAATAAAGGAATCTCATGTGAAGAGACGTGTGGGGACTGCATTGCATGTTTGGCTCATTACAGCCAAATGACACAAACTAGGACAGACAAAAAAAAAAAAATAAAAAATAAAAAAAAAAAAAGCACATCCCCACACCTTGCACACGCCACCTACTGGCAGCCAGTGCATAACACAGATTTTACAACACTAAAGAGAGGTCCAAAGAGTGTGTCAGTCATACACACACGCAAGTAGGGCTGGGTATCGCTGCAATTTTGTCACCTTTTAAAACTGCAAATGCTAAATGTTTATCTGATTACTCTGAACTGAGAAGTAATTAAGTGCTCTGACATTAATAACGACGTAATTCTCACAGCCAATCAGCATTCAAACATTCTGAGCAGCAGCAGATAAACTGTAAATATGTCATCCATGGGATCTATATCCAGAGGGACACATCGTCCAAGAGCTTCTCCATGAGAGGTTTGCTACCACTTACAATAAACAAAACACAGGGTCAATAAGTTTGGTTTCATGAAAACGACTGCAAACTGTAATTTTAATAAGTTTTACGTAACAGGTTTGTATTTCAGCCCTGAAGTTTTAAAGTAATTCACTCGCTATGACGTGAGATACCCAGCCCTAAACACAAGGTGGTAACACTCTACCTGCCGCGTTTAACCCTGAAATGACTCATACTCTCTCACTCGTCGCCATGAGAGCGTCTGAGGGCTCAGGACGACAGCAGGCTCGGTGTCGGTGTGTGTGTATAGGACATAAAGGTCTGAAGCATGTTGTAAAGGCACTAGTTTAGCGCTGCTCTCTACAGAGCAGTACAATGTGCGAACGGGTTCACACTACCAACACCGAAATGATTGAGAGCAGGGAACAGGTGGTCTTTGTTTTAGCTTTGTTTTTACCACCCAACAGTCATTTTCATTTGGGAATTCATTCATGATGATGGATCAACAGTAACGCGTTTTCGTCTTCCTTTTCATCCTCAGGCAAACAATCTACAAACATTGATTCTTTGTAAAAGACAAGTACATGGAAAAACAAAAAGTACTTCATTACCAAAAAAAGCACTGCAATTTATCAAAAACAAGTTGAAAAGCAAGAGAACTAGCCCAGAAACCACACACGTCCTTAACTCACCAAATCATCACGATCAAAAAAAAATGTAGGCTTTTATATTAAAATGGTACGCTTGTGTAATCGCGAGTAGATCTATAACTGCCACAAATCCAACACAAAGTTAAGTCTATCCTGAAAGCTATGCCTTAACAAAACACTAATATCACATACTCAGATATACACCAATATGCATTTAATATGCAATGATGAGCCCCAAGATTTCGATAATACACGTAATTCAAAAATGAGATAAAAAACAAAACAAAATTAAATGGGGAAAAAAAAAGAAGAAGACACCCCAATAACACAACAAACCAAACTTCCATAACTTGCAATACAGTAGTTACAATGACACTTCAAACAGAAAAGCCAAATATACATAGGCATTAAAATGCTTTTGATGCCGGTCAGTAGAGTAAAACCAAAAGAGAAACCTCACGTCTATCTTAAGGTCATCAGACACACATACAAAAAAAAAAAAAAAAAAAAAAAGGCTAAGAACAAAGTTAATCACTTTAACCTCACAGCTATGATGAAGTGGCAATCAGTGAATAGCAGCTTATCTATGGTACATTCAAGAATAAATGGAACCAATCATTAAACTTGCCAAAAAAGCTAAACATCAACCTCAACCTTAATATATATAGTAATATTTTTGTGTTTAATACATCCCCAACTACAATATGCTTGAGGTCTATACTAGAACAGTAGCTACTTTGCTTAAGAAATCAATTACTGTCTTTGGTGTAGCAAAAGCATCTTTATAATGATAGCAAAGAATAATGCACCTAATGGAAAACAACTTAAATCTGAATAAAAACACAAAGCACAGGTCATTTTCTCCCTGACGGAATGTATCAAATTAAAACAGCTCAACAATCAAACGGGAGGGAAATGAATCTCGTCACATGCTTAAGATGATGAGGGAGAAAATTGCACACGACCAGCACACACCTCAGAAAGCACTAAATGCTCCAGCAATGACAGATTGATAGTTGGACACTGAATACTGAAAAAATCTCTGCACCAGCTAACATGAAACCACATAAATGGATTTAAAGAGCTATCTGCAGGTTAATGCCAATACCAAAAACACATCTAAGTCTTTTATATTAAAAAAAAACAAACATTAGAAATTAGACTAGTGAATAAAAGCGCCAAGAATACACCCAGAATCCATGGATTGTATTGCGGTTTGTGTTAAACAGTGTAAATACTGTTAGTATTAAGTAAAAGAATAGCAACTGATTATCAAATATGAAATTCCTCAAAGCTTCCTTCTGTACATAGTTCGTTCAGAGAGTACGCCTCTGCTACAGCGAATCGTGCCGTCCTCTGAAAGTAAATTCTGCTACCTCTACCTCAAAACAGACACTAAAGTCGACGACGTATCGTTCTAAACCATCCAGCTAACGCATAAGTCAGTGATCGCCACACACACAGGGCTGTCTGAGTGAAAATGTCAAAAGAAAAAGTCTGTGAACTGCCTTGAAGGAAAACTGGGAGGATATGAACTGTCAGAATTTCCATTGTCCATCACAGGCCCAGCAGAAGTGCAGAAAAAGCCTTATGCCTTCTATGCGGTGGAGGCGGCCAGCGAACAGATGCTTGAATGAGCCCGGGTTACCGTCTGTAGACAGTAGAGTCTCTGTGTCAATGAGGACGATCGTGATGGAGATGGTGTTCACAAAGCATTCATCTCAATTCGGAGCCACTCTGCAACAAGGGCATACTTAAAGAATCTTTTTTTTTTTTTGTACACAACATGAACGTACAGATCGCGTAAGCTGGACTAACACACAAAAACAAAAAAGAAACAAAACAAATTCCGTCAAAAGGACAGCCCTAATGTATAAATCACAAAGAACATTTTGAAACTTCAAGTGCTGCAGTCCAGTTCAATTCATTTCATGTGAATGCAGGGATGTCCCACCTTGCAAAGACATGGATTTCTTTTTAAGGCACTTCTTTATGGTGTGTGTGGAAACAGGTTACAATGCAACACTCTTAACAAACAGAGAAAGAGTGGTGTCTTTCCCTTCCGCAGATCTAATATTACCCCCATGCAGAGACATGCAGAGCGCAGTAACCTTATTAAACATGGGACCACAGAGTTAACACTGGGGTGGAAGAAAGGGAGAGGACACGAGCCTACTAGAAAAATACAGACGCGTAACACCAGTACACCACAAGGGGGAGCCGTGCACGCACACACAAGTGTTGGCCCTACCACTGGAGACTGGGATGGCTTCACCAGAATGTCAATGTGTCTAGCACATGTAGGAAGGCAATATAGAAAAATAGAGAGAATCTAATGACTGGGGGTTTCTTTCTTTCTTTTTTTGTTGTTTTTGTTTTGTTTTCTCTCAATATCAAATGTGCAAAAGACATGAAAAGTGAGTTCTCTTTTTATCATGTACTTGTTCGTTCGTATTTCTTTCCTCCATGAAATTTATAAAGTTTCCAAACTGGTCTCGCAGCCATTTAAACATTAAACTACATGATTCTTTAAGAAGAATGAAGCATCAGAGCAGTAAAGAGTGGGAGCTCTGTGTGTGTGTGTGTGTGTGTGTGTGAGAGAGAGGGAGAGAGATCGTAAACAAAAGATTGAACAACCCTGGTCAAATAACGTGTTACATATTTTCTAAGTGAAAATAACACATAATTTACAGGAAACAGACTTAAAATGTAATTTTCTGCATATTTTCAAATGGGTTACTAAGTTTAACAATATGAAAAATGAAAAAAACAACAAATAAAGTGCCATTACTTTTGCATAGGGCACAATTTGTGTTGTATTTCGACCACAATATCTTAAATTGTGTACTTATTTTTACTTAAAATGAGGGGAAAGAACATGTCATCTGACCAGGAGCAGCCAAACTTTTACACATGCCTGTATTAGTGGCGGCTGCGTGTGCTCTGGGGGCTCCAGCAGTTCAGATATAGGGGTACTGGGGCAGTTTGGTGGGGCTGAGGGGGAAGCCTGCGTAGGCGGGCGAGGCTATGTACGAGTGCGGGGGGAACAGGGCCTTGAAATGCGCTGGTGGGTGCAGGGTGGGTGAGGGCAGCAGGCGAGGGTCTATGCCCACGCCGAGGCCCTGGGGCACCAGGCTGTAGGCTGGCTGCAGCACGGGCCGCGGGGGCTGGGGGGGAGCAGCGCACGGAGAGGGCAGTAGGTGGGCCATGGGAGGGCCGGAGGGAGGGTATGAGAGCAGTGCGGGGGCAGAGTGCGTGGGGCTGCCGTGGGGCTGCATTGGGGGGAATGGGTGCCCGTGAACTGTGGGGGGGATAAAGGCCTGAGGACGGCGCTGCGGCTGACTGTAATTGCTGTTCCATTCCTTGGGACAGGAGCCGTAGTGCTGGACCTTAGAAAGAGAGACGACAGTTAAATGCAATAGCTGCTATTTTAAGCATTTAACTACTTGTTAATATATTTGCAAATAATAGAAGAAAAACAGATAGAGAGGTGGAGGAGAGCAAACCTGGCCAAAGCCCAGCGGCTGCTGCTGGAATGTGGATGTGATCTTCTGCTGGCGGGGCAGAGCGGGGGTGGAGTGCAGGCTCAGCCGTCCGGGGCCGCATCGCCCGCGAGACTGGCACGATGATTCTAAGACTGAGTCAGAGAAGAAAGAAAGCAAGAGATGGAAAGAAGAAAGAGACAGCATGAGAGAGAGAGACACCAGAGCAGAAGAGTAAATGAAATGAAATGAAAAGAGCAAGAGCAGAGAGAGAGGGCAAGCACAAAAAAGTAAAGAACAGGAGAAAATGAGAGAGAGAGAGAGAGAGAGAGAGAGAGAGAGAGCAAAACCAAAAAGAAAGGTGAATAAACAAGTAATAAACAGCTAAAAGGAGAAAACGAGGGCAATAAATGATGGATGTGAACTGGTCAGAGGACACTGAATCCCATGACAGCGTTAAATAAATATTCTATCATTTTTATGTAAATATTTTCTATTTACGAAACCATCTCTGTAATTACAG
This sequence comes from Hoplias malabaricus, assembly GCF_029633855.1. Taxonomy (NCBI): domain Eukaryota; kingdom Metazoa; phylum Chordata; class Actinopteri; order Characiformes; family Erythrinidae; genus Hoplias; species Hoplias malabaricus. Next base: position 15,727,532 of record NC_089816.1, on the reverse strand, counting down.
AAGACAAAACTGCCACCTATTAAGCAGAGTCAGTAAAAATTTGTCTCATTAAAAAAAATGACAGAACATTGCTTTATCTAACACTGGAAAGTAAACGTCACATTTGTTAACCAAGAAGTGAAGAGAATCACAAAGAAATGACCTTGAGGACATGATAATTGATGTAACAAATTTCACCTGACAAATGAATACATGTCTTTTCATAAGGAGTAAGGCCTTTGGAGCATCTACAATGACACTGCCACCAAAAAAAGCCTAATAACCATACTTCACAGACTCTTCAGCCTGAACAGCTCACCACAGCTGCTCAGATCACAAACCATGAGAGAGCGTCAGAGGTGTTTGACGCGCTAACAGTGTTTGTTTGATAGCATGCATGGTCTGAGTGTAAAGATCAGGGGAAAATAATATCTGCTCTTGGGAGCTGGGAGAGCGTGTAATTCAGAAAGGGCACACAGATGGAGCCGAACGGAAAGAGACAGGGACAAAGAGCTGAGGGATAAGAGAGGAGGAGACAAGAAGTAAGGAGCACAAACCCAAAGGCTTTTCACTCAATGCTGGGATGCAGCGCACAAGACACGGGGTCACGGTGCACGCAGTACCCATAATCACCTGTGATAGCCTCTGTGGTAACTTCCTGCCTCTCCCCTATGACCTGCAAAGCAGACATTTGAGCTGTGACCACATACGCACTGCCACACGCACAGCAGCTGTACCTCAGCTTCAAATGTAGCATCAAGTAAGAGCACTCTGGGGACAAGCAGCATATAAACTCTAGCAGACTGGGAGGACCAATATTTTGTCTGTTCAAGATCTTAAATGTCACTCAACAATGCAACATTTTAAATTACTTAATAAAGATGTAATAGGGAAAATACATTACAGAGATAACGTAATAAACTACACTACAAAAAAGTCAAATGAAACATCAGAACTAATACAAAAAGGGATATATAAATAAATAATAATAATTAAGGAATATCTTTAACCTAACTATGAGAACTGCATTGTACTGCAGACTACTTAAAGGCTAAGCACCACTTAATGGACCTCCATGAATATTTCACATTATTTTAGTTACTAACATATATAAGTATGAATTAAAATGAAAATAGCTGCTTAATTTGCTTTAAAACTGACAATTTTATTAAATTGACGGAAAAACCCGAGCTCGGTACAGAAATTCTTGAACGCGACCGTGACGTCACTGGTGGACAACAGCTGAACAACGCCGCGGTAAAACACCGTTATGACTGACAGTTATAACAGTATCTAGCTAGCTAAATAACCAACATTATTCATGACAATAGCCTAGCAATGAGCTAAACTCAAATTTAGAGGTACCGTTATTTTTGTAAATGTGATCGAAGTCGAACTCGAATTCATCCGACATTATAAACCTCCGTAGTGCAGCTACGTAGCCGAGTATAATCTGAGCCACCGAGTTTAGCAAGTCAAGCTAAAGTTAACTAACACCAACTAAAACAGTCGAAGTAAGTGTACTCACCCTGTTTACCTCCATGTTACAGAGGCTCTTGAACACCTTTCGTTGGTTTCCTTACATGCCCATATTGTTGGAAAAGCGCCAGTGAAAAGAGCACTACACATAACGGAGTGAACGAATGGTCCTTTCCAAAGTGCCCGTTTAAAGTTGGCAAATTTAGTCTATTTTCTGGATATTTTGGGATCTTTGGGCCATTTGTGCACAGATGTCCCACTGTACATTGAATAATTGCAGCCAAAAACAACACACCTTTTCGTCATTTTGTATTAAATTAAGTGCAACTTCTAGAGTTGTTGTCTACCATCTACGTCACAGGCAAGACGCCTATTACAGTTTCCGAACACCGTTGGGGGTGGGGGGGGGTCTTTTAAACCTTATTCCTTGAATTAGTAAGAAATAACATGTTTTCTGGCTATCAATAAACACAAGTTAGGAACTCAAATTCCACTGTATTTATTTGTTTGACACTTTCATAGAGCTGGTGCTTAGCCTTTAAAAGGTGTGTGGTAACTTTGAAGCCAACAACGACGCACATGTTTAAGTCACAAAACTATTCTAAAAATAAATTGGAATGTACTATGAAAAAAATATAAATCTGTTTAACATGCCGAAGTCACATTAACACGGGGCTTATTTTAGTCCTTGAAAGGTGAAGCCAGTGGGACTTATCTGCACTGAAGTCATATTTACTTATGTATTTATTTTCAGACCTGTGCTACTAACTGTTTAGAGGGAAGTTACGGGAGGCTTGCCTTTGCTGCTGAGTATTTATGAGGGGGCACCTATGATGGAGAATTTGTGCTGCTGAGTTAGGCCTGTCACAGTAATTACATTATTGAGTTATCATGCAATACATGGACATGATCTCAATCAATTCGAATTCATTATGTTTTGCTGATCTTAGTATCTCCTATTGTACATACTCTTGTCTTTGTTTACATAAAGAAGGTGAAGCTGTTATGTGGATTTGTTTGAAAACAGTGGTTTTAAGTGTTTTTTAGGTTATTTAAACCTTTTTTTTAGATTCTAATTCCAATGTATGAATATTTTTAATATGTATCCATATCATATAGTGGTATTGAAGTGACTTTTCTTTTATCTTTTATCACAATTATTTCTGAAATAATATATCAACCACCAAAAATCTTGACAGACTCTTGCTGAGTGTTTATGGGAAGCTAGCCTGTGCTAGTTGGTGTTTATGGGGAGGGTATACGTGTTAGCAACTGTTTATGGGGAGGGTGCCTATGCTTGGGAAGCATGCCTGTGTGTAGCTGTGCTATGGGGAGGCTACTAGTGTTTACGGGAAGCTCATCTGTGCTGTGTTTATAAAAAGGGTATCTGTGCTACTGAGTGTTTACGGGGTGGGTACCAGTGTTAAACTGTTGACTATTTATGGGAGTGTACTGTCCCAGCGAGTGTTTAAGAGGAAAGTACTTGTGGTGGTGAACTTTTACAGGGAGGGTATGTGTCTATAGAGTGGGTATTTTATTTATTTATGGCTCTTATTGCCGGCGTTGTAGCTACCTGTGCTGGTGTGGTGCTGCTCTCCACTGGGCTGCTGGTGGTGGTGTTGCTGATAGTTGTTGTTATTGATCACCCTCAGTGGCGGCACCACCATGGTCCTCACGACTGGCTTGTTGAAATCCGTTTGCGGCTTACTTCGGCGCACTCTGGTTTCCTGGTTCTGGTTTATGAAGCGTCTCTCAGGGAACGGGCTGTTATGTCGCCCCAAGGATGTGTCCGACGCAGGGGAACCATCAATGGTTTCACAGCCGCTCTCATGACCATCGTCCTCAGACATGCTGAAGACACAATGAACGTTTAAAATTAAAGTCAAAAGTGATTTTATAAGAAAAGACTCATGTCTGAAGTTGTGCCTTTTCCATGTCGTGGTGGTGTACTGAGACTAGTAGGCATTACCTGTTTGGTCTCTTGCAGGGTGAGGGGCTGGACTGAGCTGATGCTGAGGAGCTGGTGCTTAGGCTGCTATCTGGGCTGCTGAGAGAACACACACGCTCCATATTCAGAGACCCCTTACATGCTTCACACTCTGGATTACTCTTGCACCTGCAAACAAATATATTGCAATCATTTATTATAAAACAAAAAAAGTCAAGATGACAACAACTTTCACATTGAAATTAAGTTAAATGAAAAAAAGTTAAAACCTGAGTCGTAAGTTGTTTTACACACTGTACCCCCCCCCCCCCCCCCTCTGGACCCATATCTGCCATCTCTGTTAAACTTACGTGTTGAGTGAACACCTCTGTGTTGCCTCCTCATCTTCATCCGTGTCACTGCTTATGCTGATGACACTGACTGCCGGGCTGGGTGATTCACCAATAACAATCGACTCTCTCTGCTGATTGGCTACTGACAGCTGCTCCTCAGAGCGCTGTCCTGCCTTACAGCAACTCATGTCTTCCGACTCCAAGTGCTCAGGCTCCTGCACCACTTGAGATTCTGCCTTTCTGCGTCGAGGGCTAAGCCTTGCCTCTGGGTTTCGCAGCCTGTCCCGGGTCTTTGGTGAGACGCATACTGAGGGCTGTGTGTCTGTGTAGTGTGAAACATTCACACTCCTGGAAAACACAGGTTTCTTATTTCATCAAATGGTTTAATATTATGTCACTATCTTCATGACGTAAACAAAAGACAGTCGCATATTCATTTAAAACCTTGTAAACAAGCATTTCTCTGTTTTCATAAAAGTAAGCCATCTGTGGGATCTACTCTATTCCAATGTAATGCCCAATAAATCTGTTTAAAGTTAAATTATTCGGCATAGCAGGTTTTATTTAGTCAGCGTTCGTCTTTTAATTTCATTTCCTGCTTAAAATACCTGTGTGTTGTAAGATTTTCCTAAGAAGATCGCTCGAAAGCTGTGATTTCTTGGTACACACTCTGTCTTATATTGCTCTTTAAGTTCCCATAACTGTTCCATGTCTTTGAGATGTTATGCTACAAACATGACACAAGCTGTCATGTTATTTTGTGAGCTGCTCACCTGTTCTGGCTGGGCTTGTTGCTCTTGCTAGCTGCAGTTTGGGGCCACACTACATGAGCTATGCCTATATTTATGGGCTGGTGTGCAGACACGGCTATCTGGTTGGCCAAGAGAGGCTGGGGGATCATGGAACCGTAATGACTGCTGTGAGCACGCACTTTCCTACAGATAAGACAACACACAAAGGAAAAAGTTAGTGTTTAAGTTGTGGCTGTCTGAAAGAGGACTAAACAGATCATATTTTACATTAACAATAGGCTTTGAAATACAGCAGGAAAAAAAAATAATTAAAAATTAGATTAATACTATGTATGGCAGTCTACATTGCAGCTACATCTATATATGATTACATTTAACACGGGTTTGATATATATATATACACACATGAGACGACTGAGCTGTAGTGTCTTACCCCCAGTCTCCTCTCCTCTGAGGGCCAGCAACAGTGTCTGAAGGCAAGGTGGCTGGAGGGGGAGCCACTTGTTGCCATGCTGGGACCAGGATCTGTGGAGTCCTGTTGGACCACGGCTGCTGCAGAGTGAAAGCATGCAAAATCAGAACGAAACACAAAAATATTAACTTGAAATGTGAGCAACAAAAAACACAATTCATAGTTGTTTTAAAATTATTTTTAAAAAGATCTTCAGAACAGTTTTTTTGGGGGTGGGAACACCTATCTTTAACTGTTGTAATTTTACTTCCTGTCACTCATGCAGTTGCAGTTTCTCATAGGACAGGGTTTGCCAATCTCAGTTTTCACAACACCCCAATGTTTCTCACGCACAGCACATCTGATGCAAAACGTTAAATGTGCAGAGAATGGTGTCATTAGCTCTGGGATTGGTATCTGATATAGGTCTTCTTACATTCTGCCTTATTTCTTGGTAAGAGCCTGACTGAACGTTACAGAGGCTTAATACCTGTGCTATGACTCCAGGTCGTAGGGGTAAGGGCTGGATGGCTGGGGCCTGGGTCACGAGAGGCAGAGTGTTCTCCATCCGGACAGAGTAGCCTGTGGGTTGGCTGGAGTTGGACCCAATTCCTGTAAAACCAAAATGTTTTTCTTTTTCCTTTTTAGAACAATGAAAACACTGAACATAAATAAGGCTTTAAACTGTTTTTTTTGGCTGTTGTTTTTATGAATTATTTAAAAATAGGACCTTGAATGGTTGGAGGGCAGAGGATGAGTGCTTGTTGAAAAGAGTCAGCGCAGCCAAACTGAGCACTTCCAGTCTGGAGTGGAATGCCAGGATGCACAACAGCTGGAGCAGGTGGAGGTAAAGCCTAAAGTAGGAGGTTTAGGGAGATAAAGGCACACAGAGAGAGACAGAGAGAGACAGAGACAGAGACAGAGAGAGACAGAGAGAGAGAGAGAGAGAGAGAGAGAGAGAGAGAGAGAGAGAGAGAGAGAGAGAGGTTAGATAACAGTTTAAATAGTCTCCAAATAATCACGTCACGTACAAACATAAAACATTGAACCAACAGACATCGAGACAAACTGTAGTCCAGGAGGCATCACTGCATGTCATCGTTATATCAACATTGAAGATTTACGTCAACATTTACATAAGCAAGTCACATATTAACAAGAACTCATTGTAATCCACTGCAGAATTAATGGAGAGTGCTAGAGAAAAATCATAATACCCGATGATACATTAATTATGTTTGATGTTTTACAAACCAAGTTTTCATCTGTGTTTTACAAGCCACATTTGAATTTGATTGAAGTATCCATGATATACTCAAAAAAGTGTAGTTTGATGTAATATATCACAATAGGATAAAATCTTCAAGATGTGTTCTATCAGAAAAATATGTAAAAGCCAAGATTACACTGCCCAGAGGTTTGTGTATCTAATGGTGTTTTTCCACTGAACGGAACCTACACGACTCGACTTTTCCACTGTCCAAGTCTGGTACCTGGTACTTTTTCAGTCCCTGCTCTCGCTGGGTTCCAGTGTTGCCGAGAAGGTACTAAATTGGTGACGTGTAAACCCTACACAGCCCTGATTGGCCAGAGAGACATGTCAATTAACAGGAAACGCTGAGCTCATTCAAACAAACCATAAACCCACCACCTGTAAAATCACTTTTATTTTTATTGGTCTCAAAACAGCAAGTCGTAACACTACCTCAAGGAGATTTTCTTTTGCCTTCGATCATCTGAAATGAACCTTGGGCCAACGGCAGAAAAGAATCTCCAGCGAAAGCCGAACATGCAACAAGGAAAACTGATCTGAGAGAACTGGGGCGCGGAACCACGTGCAGTCCAAATAACAAAAAGCAAGAAAAAAGACAAGCTTTAAGTGTGCCAAGCCAAGTCGAGCCGGACCCATGCAGTGGAAAAGCACCATAACAGAATATACAGGAGGTCCTCAGGTTCTGTCAGTCCCGAGTTACGATGTTTCGTGGTTACGACACATCTCCCATTTACTGTATAAAGCCTTGTTTCGACTTAAGTGGTTTTGCGTCGTAAACGTCATAATGCGAACTTCGGAAGAATACAAGGTTACGCAGCTCGGGACCAAGGAGGATAGGTGTAAGGATAGGATAAGTGCTTACAGTATGTTATTTATGTACAGTACGTACATATGTTCTGACTTGCACCAAAAATCGGTCGAGGACCCCCTTTATTTCTAACACTCATGTTTTCTTTGCATATTTTTATGAACGTGGGAATATTATTTTAGAAGAATGATATGTGAATACCCAAGCTTGAAACAACAACAACAAGAGCCAAAATGACAAATGTTTGTGACTGAAGGATTACAACACTTTAATATGAAGGTTTAAGGACAGTGATGTGGATAGATGTGCTACCTGCGAGTGGAGAGAGGGCATTTTGTTGAAGGCAACGGTGATATTTGGGGCACTGGGAAGGGTAACAGGTTTCATGAGTGGGGGTGGAGCCTTGTTGCGGTTGACTGTGTCGTATGTACTGCCCCTTGAGTGACACATGTCCATTATGTGGAAACATGCCTGCACGCTGTGGGAGAGAGAAGGGGCAAGGTCTAATTTCACACTGCATTAATAAACTGATCTGTTGTTATAAACTTAAGCCAGTGCTATAGGTTAAAAAGTAAAAAGGTAGGCTAAAATGACATTAAAATTTGATTACTCAAGACATATTCAAGTGCGTTATTAGTAAAACAACTAGCTTGAGCCTTGAAATAAAAGGCCTACAACATCCTATATGCATTGTTTACACTGTCATGGGAACACTAAGAATAAACACACCTACTAGAAATATCAAATCAAACTTGCTTTTGCTAAATTTTAAACCAGAAAACCTCACTCTTGGCATTACTATGGCACCATTGTAGGTCATGAGTAGGCATGTTTACAACAAACTGGGCTATGCTACATGTCTAATTCTGGCCAGATACTTGGTTTCAATCTGAATTTGGCATAAATGAGTGAGGAATCCCTTGGGAGGTCTTACTGGTTGCTGTGGGGGAAGTCATGCAAATGCTGCATAGTGACAAAAGGATGGCTGAGTGCATTCGATGGTGTGATTCGCTGTTCAGCATCTATCAGCAACATCATCTTCAGGAGATCCACAAACTCTTGTCGGTCCGCCTTCTCTGCAAGCTGGTCACAGCCCTCCATATTCATAACCAGATTCACCTGAATTCCGATACAAAACCATTATCATTATAATTACCAAGAAGCGCTGTAAAGAAGCCACACTCAAGGTCAATTTGTGTTAGACAGAAACAAAAATGATTTGATAAACGTCCAGTTGCAGTATGATCTTTGCTTCAGTGCTGATGTGTGAAGCACTACATTTGCAGAAATCAATGGCTGCTGTTCCAACAATATCTTACGTGGCCAATGTCATCCAGACAGCTGAAGATGTACTTCCTGGCCTCCTTCGATTTCATCCCAGTCTCCGCCTCATGCTCCTCCGTCGTCTGTAGAAACCCAATACAGGACAACAGAGTGAGCTCTAAATCATTAGAGCAGCAATAAAGCTAAACTCAGCTACACTCTAGTGTTTTTTTGAAAGTAAAAGAACCTTGTCCTGGATTAAGTGCTTGGAATCATCCTTCACTAAAAACCCTTTTAATCAGATTGGCATATTTAATAAAGCTAAACGACAATTTATGCAGAATATAAAAAATAATGTAAAGAATGTTATTTACTGTAACTATCACAACACACTATATTTATATACACACACACACATTCTCTAGCTTTGAAAACGTCTCACGCATTTTCGCATATGCAAATCACCTCTGCCTAGAAGCTGTAAAATGGAAACTTGCCTTCAGTCTCCAGGCTGTATATGGTGAATCTACCTCTTTGCAGAAGAACCGAGAAGTTTTTGTACCCACATTCAGCAGATGCTCTCCAGGCAGCCCTTGAGTCTGAGAAATGTATCGAATCTGGAAAAGTAAAACAGACCGTAATCACACACTCAAACAGGTCACGAGATATCAATAACTGATTAAAGAAAATGCATGGGTTCACAGCCATGTTTCTTCTACTAAGTCATTCTGGATTACAACGCATTGTGAGTGTATATTTTAGAAATGCTATGTCAGAAATGCAGCAATCTCGTATTTCTTCATTACAAGAATACTTTTACTTTTTGTTGCATCATTGTGTGGCAACATGTGAATTCTGTTTTGCAATTAAAAGGCTTTGTAGATGTGTTAAGAAGCTGGGAAATTCCAATAACGTACTTCACCGCCAGTGTAAGCAAGATCTCAAATTTTCCACCATGCATTCTTATCATACACTGCATTGGAAATCAGCTACATCATAGTACAAGTCAGCATTTCTATTGTATGTCCGTTTTGCAAAATCAGGGCATGCAAAGTGTACATTGTTATTGAAACAAGAGTTGATCTCCAGTCTGCACTAATGGTGTGTGTCAAGCATTGCAGGTTTGAGACAGGTCTTTTGTCATGACAAGTACATCTACAATCCCAGAGCTTAGTAAACATAACTATAGATGTGACATTGTCACTGTGACGACAAGATGAACTTGGTGTAACATAATACTTTTGGAGTTGGCTGCATACCAGATTCATGTTTTAGAGTGTCCATCCTCTACGGATCTTAGAAATGGAATATAAAGTGGTAATGGCCCGTTTTATCACCTTGCACTAATTTCAAGCTCCACCCACAACCTCCACTTTTAAAATCAGAAAATTCACAGGCATCAAACTTCAGGTGGTCAGTAATGCTAAACATATTACACCAGTGACAAGGGTTAGGTGGTATAACGATAATACAGTGGAACCTCTACTTACGAACACCTATACTAACAAACTTTCCAAGATACGAACTGGGCATTTGAATATTGTTTGCCTCCACCAACAAACCACGACTGTAGAAACGAACCCGAGCCTCCACTGAGCTGGCGGCTGGAAATGGCCACTGACCCCAATAGGCGAGTCTCCCAGCGCACACAGACTTGAGTGAGCTTTTAAGATTAGCAAATTGTAGTTTTAGCAATTTAGCATTAGTGTAAATAGCAGACATCACAATTCGTGCCGTATCTACGCTTCATCTCCCCATATTCACCCGCCACCACCTTCCATCATACAGCCAGTGCCTGTGTTACTCCTCCAGCCAGTCGTCACGTCTTCAAGGTAGAGATACGTAACCACTTAAAACTTTATTTCTTTTTTATTACTGTTACCACTGTATTTGTTTTTTTATTTTTACTAATGCTACATGTATTTTTTTTTACTAATTTGAGAGTTTAGTAAACATATATCAGTGCAAAAAGGGTGACTTTCGGGGTGGGCTGGAACGCATTAAGTGCTTTTCCATTATATTAAATGGGAAATTTGACACGAGAAAAACTTTTCCACTTACGAACCGGGTCACGGATCAAGTTCGTAGGTAGAGGTTCCACTGTACCATACTGTACTTAAAAATGTATCTCAAAATGAGGCCAGTATTAATGCTGTATGTGGCGTGACAAATTTTTTTCTCTGTGTCTTTAAAAGTCAGCTAAAATGTTTATGTGCATTTAAGAGAGCCAGAGGGAGGGGGCGCTGTGGGAACTCAAGACTGCTGATGTCACGGTCTGAAAAGGTGTGGGAGGAAAAAAAAAAAAAAAAACACAAGCCCAGTAACCCACCTCCGTTGTGAGTTTAGTGCCGAGTTTGGGTTAAAAGAGAGAGGAAGAAAGCTGTAAACACTCGACTTCACTCGACTTTGTGCCCACAGATATATGGTATGTGTGTGATTTGAGCCTCAATTTGCTGAAACATCTGCTGTGGTGTGCTAAACCACAAGTGCTTGTTAGCGCCAGCTGTGCTTCTAAACAGTGTACACCATCTTATTTCACTTGTGTTTTAACTTTTCTGTTCCTTCAGCACCCGTTGCTGAAATTTGCTCTCTCAGAAACGGGTTTTTATCGTCAAAAAGTGTGTGTGCGCAATGCATTTAGCTAAATTCACTCAACATTGTGCTGAACAGACATAAGGCTCAGCGCAGCCTGACAGAGCACCCCCTCCCCACGGTAATGCAGTATACCGAGAGGGGAGGACAGTATGAAAAATGTGGATACCGCCCATTCCTACCACTAACCCCAAACTACCCAATCTTAGTTCTGAGGGCTACCCAATCTTAGTTCTGAGGGCGGGTGACGTTGCATGGGGAAAACATGGCTAAAGTAATGCCACAATGTATTTTTGCTGCACACTCATTTCCTTTGCTCCTTGTTCGGAAAAAGCTCTTCTTCTTGGCCAAGTACTGACTGTTCCACAGGCCACCACAAAAACAACTTTTGGAAGTGGAATCCAAATAAAAACCCACAAAACAATCTGAACATTCACCCACCTCTCCCCACATGCAGGCTTCCATTTCAAGATGCGATCCAAACTGAATTATGTAAAATGAGGCACAAATAACTGTGTTTGTTTAGTGTTTATTGCTGACCCTCTTTGACTGAACATGCTCCTTTCGAAGGCACAGCTTACAGGGGAGCTTAGCCCTTAACAGGGAGAAGCATATACAAAGGCTTTATTGATTTGCCAAGTCAAGATGCTAGCCACTCCTAACATGACTACAACAGATGACGACACTATTCACACTCCACTGAGAGGAGACAACATCCCTACCCTGTTAATAACAGATTATCAGCAGTGATTACAGAGCAATAAATGAAATGTATTTCAGTATATATATATAGGTTAAAATAAAAGCAATAACACTGCCCTATATCAAGATAAATTATAATCACCAAGGTTTCTTTTTTTAACATGGCATACAGACATTAAAGAGAGCATAATTACAAAGTATTATGATTTATCTATACCACATTATTTTGCGCTGCCCATATCCTTCCGTCATAAAAACAAAGAATATTACTGTGATTGACATAATTGTTTGCATGTTACCAGCATTTAGCATTTTTCCCCAAACCAAACACTGATTAGTTGACCAAGAAAATAAAAACACGTTCAGGTCTTTAAACCACACCCCGGCCTGCTCAAATGTTTATGGGCAGGTTCTAACATGGCCAATGATTTCACCACACCAAATAAAAGACTTACAAAAGCCTATTGGAGGGCTTGGCACATTTCACTTTAGTTTTTCCTCAGTTCTTTCCTTTTGGACCACCTTGACATTGGGCTTAAATTATCTGGTTAAAATGAGAAAACCTTCTTTGTGGAAAATTCTTTGAGCTCGGGTTACTAACGGCAACAAGTTGCTTGTAACGCACACTGAGTCTTTGTCCGCCTTCGGCCACTCAGGCCTTCTGATGAAAGCATGCGAGACGCACGGGTTTGTTTCAGCAGTGACTAAAGTAGGCCCCGTCACTTCCCAGAAACACTGCGTCAGAGGGCCTCTCACAGTGAAAACACAAGCCACTACAAAGCCGACTGTGGCTGAGAGAGCAAGCGTGAGAGCGAGAAAGCGAGAGATGCTATTCTCACTTGCTCTCTCTCTTTGTCCCTTTTTCTGCTGCCAAGACACCCCCTTCTCGTTTTACAAGCGATGGGACTCGACACCAGCATGTTCAACAAGCAATGTTATAGCATCATAAAGCACTTATATCAGTGTGATCAGGTTGCCACAACGCTGCACAAACACAGAGAGAAAGCGGTGAAGTGAGAACCTGCTGATAGTGCAGCCTGGAAAGCGTGGGTTTGCCTTGTCTGTCTGTGTCTGTGTGTGTAAGGGGGGGAGGGGGGGTGTGGATGTGGCTTTTGGTTATAAATACATTCTGCTGCGTGGAGTGGAATTGGACCCAGCCCTGGCACAGGGTTTTGCTGCTTTACAGTCAGCAGAGCAGACTCTAACACCACGCACAACCAGATCCACTGCTGCCAACACAGGGCTTCCCAGGAGTCTCCCTAAGAGGCAGAGTTTAGTGTTCCGCCTGCTCCAACTCACCACAGCTCGTGATGAACTGGTTAATTTGGTGACATTCTAGCAGCCAGCCATTAAGATTTATAATATAGGGGTATTCTATGGTGGGGGGCGCACCCATATGATAGTTCTGAACTGTCAATGTCTGTAGGTCAATATTTATAAAATACATTAAGATCCAAATAGATCAGGACTAAAGAGATAGCTTACAATTATTTTTGGAGGGTTGAATATCAAATAAAATGTAGACACTAATACAGCAGCTCGACAAAACCAGCACGTACTGCAATTTCCAACAGCAGAGGTAAACCACCTTCCACGTTAAGCCCCAATGATAAGTCACAACTATTTGGCTATTTTTTGCTATAGCAACAACAGATGGTTCAAATCAACTGCAAATGCTGCAAGGTCACACCCAGGAAAGCACACAATGTACACATCTACAACATTGCTGATTACTCAGCTCTTGAGTTCGAGCAACTATGACGCGGTTTCAGCAAGGACTGCTTTAGTCTAACTACCCACATCACATTTTCCAGCTTCTTCTCTATCCCTAGATCTAGATTTGGTCATTGCACCGTTTGCATACGTCATCACATTTAGTGGAGTGTAGTGGAAACACACTCAAAAGTACAACAACCAAAACCCATTTCAAAAGGCAAGCCACCTGTCTTAACATTAGAAAGAGGCCTCCATTGACATAAGGCCTGTAATGCTTCACTTATTTTATTCATTTTTATTATTATTATTTTTATTAAGGCTTAGTGAATTACCTGGTCATACTCCAGCGCCCCGGGGTAAAGTGGCCAACCCAGAAACAGCTCAGCAATGACGCAACCCAGTGACCACATGTCTATGGCCTCACAGAAAGGCAAGCCCAGGATGATCTCTGGAGCCCTGTAATGGGAGATAATACCAAACACAGACATAGTGTTAATGTTGTGGTTAGTTTGACAACTGACTGCTGAATGGACAATCAATGCTAACTGATGTCTGTCTCTTACTAGAATGCATATTATATGAGGTATGAAAACATTACAACGTGTTGGTCAATGTAAGACTCTCATTTCAATGTACACAGGTATCAAACTATACATTCAGCAGACTGTAGCAGATAAACACAATTAAATCATGGTGGAAGAGCATGGTTCACAAGCACCATTAAGTTTTGGGGCATAGATATATACGTTTGTGGCATGTTACAATAAATCTTCCTATGCTTACAAACACACACAAATCATTATGGCTGCAGCTGAGGCAGGACTTCTGACGTCACACCAACACATCTGCTGTCATGACAACTGGAGGGAAAAAAAAAAAAAAAAAGCTGGCTGCCTAGCGACAAATGATCTTCCACGCGATGATGTAGCCACTGAAGGCCATAGTGGGGGTGAAGTGACTAGTGAGAGGCAGCATGTGACACCACTGTCATCCTGGAATTTATCATGGGATCAAATTGCACTCAAGAGCTCAAACGTTCATTTCAAACCTTCCATTCAAAGGCTACTGAAAATCAATCAAGGGTTTATATCTGATTTAAAAGTCTTTAAATGTGATGCGTTATACTGTGACACATTTTTTCCCCATTTCTATAATGGCCCGTTCAGAATGACATCGCCTGTTCCTTTAAATGATAACGAGCCACGGTTTGTTGTTTCTTAGGATTCCATGTCTGCTTTTTGCGGATGATGTGGTCTTGTTGGCTTCATCGAGCCAGGACCTCCAGCTCTTGCTGGACCAGTTTGCAGCCGAGTGTGAAGCGGTAGGGATGAAGGATGTACTCAGTCGGAAAAGGGTGGAGTGCTCTCTCCAGGTTGGAAGTGAGATCCTGCCTCAAGTGGAGGAGTTTAAATACCTCTGGTCTTGTTCACGAGTGAGGGAAAGATGGAGCGGGAGATTGACAGGCGGATCGGTGCAGTGTTAGCAGTAATGCAGGCTCTGTACTGGTCCGTTGTGGTGAAGAGAGCGCTGAGCAGAAAAGCAAAGCTCTCGATTTACCGTTCGATCTACGTCCCAACCCTCACCTATAGTCACGTGATTTGGGTAGTGACCGAAAGAACGAGTTCGCGGGTACAAGTGGCTGAAATGAGTTTCCTCCGCAGGGTGTTTGGACTCTCCCTTAGAGACAGGGCTAGGAGCTCAGACATCCGGGAGAGACTTGGAGTGGAGCCGCTGCTCCTCCATTTAGAGAGCCAGTTGAGGTGGTTCAGGTGTCTGGTCCGGATGCCTCCTGGACACCTTCCTGGTGAGGTGTTCCGGGCATGTCCAACGGGGAGGAGGCCCCGGGGCTGACCAAGAACACGCTGGAGAGACTACATGTCTCCACTGGCCTGGGAACGTCTCGGTATACCCACGGAGGAGCTGGAGACAGTGGCTGGGGAGAGGGAGGTCTGGGTTTCTTTGTTCCGAATGCTTCCCCCGCGACCCGGACCCAGATAAACGGTGGATAATGGATGGATGGATGGAGCCACTGTTCCTGACCTGAGGGCACAGCAATAAAGAGCGAGGAGCAGAAGCTCTGGGTTTTAAGTCATCACTTGGTTCCATTTCTTCTTTCTTTTTTACTCAATTGATTTTGTCATAACATGTCCCTTTTAAAGGACTGGCCAAACTGGGACAGGCAGAAAGGACCATTGCAGTGATTAAGTAAATTATTAGTTTATGACTTACCAATAATTGCCATAATATAATGAAAACATTTTGAATAGAAATAACAAAAACATGACTAAATTATTCAAATACTTCTGAATTAACCTCCTGAAAACAGCATGCCATTAAAAGTGGTATTTGTCCCATTGCCGCTGGCAACAAAAAAGACAAAGAACAAATTTAGAATAGGCCAATAAACTAAAGACAGCCTCAAAGTAGACCCTGACTCTCATTCTATTTATGACCCCAGTGCTTCTGAAAGTCTGGTTCGCATCAGGAACTATTCTGCCTGATGATGACAGCTGGGTTTAGCAGGCAACCGCCACTCGAGTAAGAATGGAACAGGGACAAAACAGACAGAGGGTCTGACATGCAGATTTGCAGTGCAGCTCTCAGGGATTAATCCAGGGATTAAACCTGCCTAAACTCTGCTCCCAGCTCAGATGGCAAAACTCACAGAACTAAACATAACACCAACCAGCACTGAAAGGGGTTCAGTGCCTGAAGCTCAATGTAAACACCAAGAGGACTTAGCAGAGGGGGGTTGCTTAGCTCAACTAAATGAGAGATCCCAAAACCCATAACTACAGGCTCATGGTAAACCCAGAAAAACATGCGACATACACCCTAACCCTAGCTTAGACTGGGCTGACCATTCTCGTCAATGTGCTGGTCCAGAACTTTAGTGTAGACACACTTGACTGATATCGATTCTGTTCAGGGGTGGCATACCATGTCTCTAAACTAACCAAACCTGTCTGTACTGACATGTACATGCACATACAAGTAGTAAAAATCCAAAATAGGGATTCAGCTATGTGTTTAAGAAAGGCAAATATCACAGAGAACCTGAGACTTCACTACAAACGGGCAAACTCTCAGTCTCAGATAGTTTCGGTCCCTACTGTAGTGGGCTGGATTATGTGTCCTGAAGCATTCTGTCAAATCGGTAGGATTTAGAAGTCTTAAATTTGCTCCCCCCACGTTAGTTTCCCCAAACAGTGCTTAGTCATTTCTTAATGAAATACTGTAAATATACAGTCAGACTGAGAGCCTGTTGATTTTCAGCATATGCAACAAATTATTTCCAAGTCATTCATCATCATCCAAGTTAAACAGAAAAGTGCCTGATTCCAATTGATGGTCAATTTTTCATCCCTTGTGTTTTGAACAAACCACATTGTAAAAGGCTGTAATAACAAGATGGTACAAATTACCTACATAACATTAGGGTGACGTAATTTCCATTAATGAAACAGTGTGACAAGTGCTCCAGGCATTTGCCAATAATTTAAACTCAGAATTTTAAAAAAAAGTTACAAATCACGCATGTGCACAGCTGAAAAACCACTCTACAGAACCGAAAAACACTTCTAATGTGATGATCGTTCTCATACACAGGACTGGGTGTTAAAAGGATAAAGCACTAACAGCTTGTCACCATGAGTTGCTTTTTAAAGAATTAAATATGTTTATTAATTTCCGCAGTACTACAAAGTAAAAGAAAAGTCTGCAGAATACATTCATTTATGTGCGTTAATACTTTTCTATTTAGACAGCCAGTATAAATACACATAAAACCTGAATAACTGCATGCCCAGTAAGAAACACTATTTTAATCACAATTCATCACATTTCAGTGGCTCTGTCAAGCATTAAACTTTATCTTTACATTGTCCATCACTGAACACTGCTGCGGGGAATCGGCACTAAATACAACAACACTGAAGGATTCAGCAAACAGCACTGCAGGACTCAATCCGTGATCAAAAAGTGACTAAAGGGACTAAACCCTTTATCAATAAACGTGGCAAAACAATGAGACTCAACCTAGTATCAAACAGCAGAGCAGTATTTAAACACTGACACTTTAAGAGTGACTTAAGGCTGTGTTCTGGAGCAGCTGATTTGAGATCTAGTCCAGATGGAAAAGTGCTGGAGGACAAAAAGCTTGTGAACTCAGAGGCAGAAAGGTAGTAACTCATTCTGAATTTAGCTCAACTACTTCACACAGTTGGGCTAAAATTGTTCCCTTCAAAGTCATTCGTGTTGATGCTAAAAATAATAATAATAAAAAAAAGGTCCACTGTACATGCTAAATTAATTCATCAGAGACTGGTCGAATGCAGGCAGGCACTGGCCTTGGCCATCTGTTTCTAAGAACAGACACAGAGGGTTTAAGTTCCCTAAGTATACCCCCAAATAGTAGTCATTACAGTTACGTGGCAGTCCAAGTGCAGACATTGCTTCTACCACACAAGTCTCTTCCACATGAAAATGCCTGTTATTGTTTTTAAACTACTGGAAAAGCTGCTAAGAAGTGTTTCAAAGATTTAGTGCTCTACAAATGCCATGGAAAAAAAATTGCAAAGCAACTGGCTCAATGGATGTCATCAACATTTCACACATGGGAGTCAGAATGGGCACATTTTGGGCCACATCATACAGCGCGAGCACAATAAATGAAGATGCTTCTTGGCAGAGGGAATATGTTGTGTTCAACTAGAGTACAAACTCTGCATTTTCAGCCTGTAAGTAAAAAAGGAAAGGAACTGAACATCTCTGAATGTTGTTTTAAGTCCATGCTCGGTGCATGACCTAAAATCAATAAGATACAGAAAAAGCTAAAGTCTGACGCAGAGACTATAACCTTTACTTCTGTGATTTAATCAGCTTCCACGTTGCAATCTTAGCCACTTGGCTAAGCACATCTGCACCCAGATGTCATGTCACAACCAGCAACTGTTTCAGTTATGAACACTTTTTGACACAAATCAATTTGCAGTAGATTGCTGTCATGAGCCCAAAATGATCTAACACATGAATGTTAAAAGTACAATAAGGATTATAAAAGAAAGTGAGTTTTTAAGATTAGCAAATTGTAGTTTTAGCAATTTAGCATTAGTGTAAATAGCAGACATCGAAATTCGTGCTAAGTTAAGCCGTATATACGCTACGTCTCCCCACATTCACCCGCCTACTCTCCGTTATTCCACCCACCCCCCACCTCCCGTCATACAGCCAGTGCCTGTGTTACTCCTCCAGCCAGTCGTCACATCTTCAAGGTAGCGATATGTAACCACTTAAAACTTTTTTTCTTTTTTATTACTGTTACCACTCTATTTGCTTTTTATTTTTAGTAATGCTACATGTATTTCATTTACTAATTTGAGAGTTTTGTAAACATATATCAGTGCAAAAATGGTGACTCTAAACTCATTAATTGCTTTTCCATTATTTTAAATGGGGAAAATTGACTTGAGAAACGAACTTTTCCACTTACGAACCGGGTCACGGAACAGATCAAGTTTGTAGGTAGAGGTTCCACTGTATTCATTAGGATCAGTAACTATTAATAACTCCTGTTCATAAACAAGAACTTTACAGGCTCATATTTCCATCTGTGCTTGAGGAAACAGTAAGTATTTCGAGTATGTACTTATTAGGCAGGTCCATGAGGAAGGTCTCAAGAGTGAAGTTGGCCAATGTGTTTGTCTAACTGAGCTCCAATATGTCTGAACCCTTGTCCTACATCAGTTATTTCCTGAGCAGTCAGAAGGGAGGGAGGTTACCCCAAGCATCTCTTTCCGCATTTGACCCTGGCCTCTAGGTTTTCCTGTTCTAAGTTTCCCCACTGTGACAGCAACCCTCAGACACACAACAGCCTCTTCAAATCCACAGCTGTGCAATAAGAAACCCCGCAATACATCATACAAAAAACCCTGAGAATGCGGGATGGGGTTACTTAGCTGGGGAGGCTAATTATCTTGAATTAAGACATATGGAATGCCCAAAATAAATACATTTGAATTTTAATTAGATGTGCTGTGTTTCAAGAATCAATATTGTTTCAAGGAAAAATATATTAAAAAAATCATGACGATATTATGAATGATGCGATATGACACAGCTGTAGTCTGGTGGAAGAGTTACACAACAAACAAGTGTAAAACTTACATATCAAGCAAATACCTTTAATGTATTGGGCAGGATTTTGCAATTACTATACATTGCAATAGTGGCTTTGTTTCATAGCACTTACTGAACAGTAAATCCTATGGAGGGATGGAACGTATGGTAGTAAACTCAGTGCAATATTAGAACATGGAACATGAACAGGTCCAGAAGAGATTGAATTAAGCATAAGGTATGATGTGTCAAATTTAAAAAACGGATTTTCCACTGCATTAACTGATTAACCTAACGCACACCTCCATATTATCATGATATAGGTTGATTAGTTGAACAGCCATGCCTTTTGTGTAAATGTTGTTTAACATTTTAACACCCATTCACCAACTACCCACTTCCCCCTCTGTGTTTTTAATTTAAGAAAAAAGAGGGGTAGGCTGTAAAATCATAGGTGGAGTTTATTACTATGCAAAGCTTTTGTATAACCTTTGCATGCAATAACACTGCAAAAGCCACAAAGAAATGGTTTGTGAACAACCTCATCATGCTCCAGTTTTGTTGTGTTATAGTCCAGATTTGAACCGTATTAAGAGTAGTTGGACTTGCATTAAAGAAACACTAGCCTGGAAATGTTTAAAATACTCAACGGTTTGAAACTACCTACACTGAGCGCACCAGTGCACAACCATGATTCTGTAAAAAGCTGACTGCACGGGTTCAACATTAAAAGAAATGAAAGTGAAATGTTCCCATATTAGAGTTTAGAACTGTGAAATTCTTGCCAATTCAAAGCCTTGATGTCCTTTTGCTGTTTGAACTTGGCCAATGTTTTCTGCACATGAGGGTCATGTCCATCACCCTCTAGTAGATCACAGTATCAAAATCCAGGATTTCCATTTTCTTGCTGTGCATGGAGCACGAGAGGACATTCAGTACAAGCGAACAGAATGGTGCTTTCTGGCAGGGGCCCAAATGGACACAGAGCTCCAAGTATGAGCTTGCAGTTACAGTTAATGGACCACACGTGCCTGCCGGGGAGAGTGTGTATGTATGGGTGTGTAGGGAGCAGTGAGTGTTAAGGCCTTTCATTAACACAACCAAAGAGACAAGAGAAAGACAGGGGGGGGGGGGGGGGGGGGCGAACTGACATGGGTCACTGGGTTTTCCCTCCAGGCTCTGCCTGTACACCGCTATCCATTCACAGCGCTCTCTGTAAACAAAACCCACCCAAACACAGCTTATCTAATCTCTTACAGCAGAGAGCAGTTATTCGGACTTCCCCTCCTCAACCCAGTAGAAACTTTTCCATCAGCTCCACAGACCCTGCTGCTGTAGAGTGGAGTTTAAAAAAAAAAAAGCTGCCTTCTCTCACAAAACTAAATGAGGACCTGTGAGAGTTCCTGCAGGAGAATACGAGGCCCAAAAAAAAGTTAATAATTATTACTATTATTATTTATATATACAAAACACAAACCACATAAGTTTAACTTTAAATAATAATGATAATAATGAAGTCTCTGACATCAAATAATCAGTTGTTTAAGAAGTTATTCAATACATTAAATTATATTATTTAAACCATTTTATAATATGAACAGAACTGATCAATAATTATGCAAACCTATTATTAAATCATACACAAGATGTAAAATGTCCTATGCCAATCCATTAGAGCTTCACAAAGGGCCCACCACACACTCTTTCTACCTGCAGCAAGATCATTTCTATTGCTCTAATCCTACAGCTACACCCTAAGGTTGCTGTGGCCGTTTATGATCTGATCAGCATCCAGCGACCCTTAACAACTACAGATACTCACTGAGCCCAGCTCATGAGTGCACAAACCAGCCACTGTATTACTAGCTCTTCACAGGGGTGATCAGAGGCACCTCCCCTCGTCAATGTTTTGCTGAATTAAGCCCTTGACACCTACAGAAGGCTCAACAGTGAAGTCTGGCATCCCAGACCCATCCCCACTCCAAGCCAGCTTTACAGTCCTTTACAGGCTGTACCTAGCCCCACTGGCACCGTTAATGCATGTTCAATGCCACCAGTTCCATGTGATCTCTACATGCTACATCACCAACCACAACAACAGCACCTTGTAACTTGTCTGTGTTCATCTTGTCCACAACCACTGACTAGACCTTTCAGCTGTTTCTGATAACTACTTCACAGCTGCCCTTAGTTTTTGGCTCCTGATGCTGAACTACACAAGCAGGGATGTGGTAGACTTGGCTATAAATCCCCTAACATCTATCTCCAACGGTCTTACATGTGGCTGCCACCCACGTTCCATCATCACAGCCGCCAAGTCCGCATACTTCAGCTTCCTCCTTTTGAATGCTTCTCCTACTGCATCCTCAAATGGAACTGTTAACTCTATGAAATAAACTATCAAATACGTTCACACTCATACACAAACCTAATCACTTTATTACTACAACCACTTGTTAATGTGTTTACCTCTAAGAATTTGCTGTCCAACAAACATGCTTAAACCCTTAGCACCTGATTTTGTCTCCATGTATACCTCCCCAGCGACAAACTAACCTTACGAGCTGATAGAACATGCTTCAGAGTGCCAACCCCTGTACATAATCTACAACTAGGGTCTTAACCTACCCACTGTCCAAGATTTTGTGGAGTTGAAAGGACATCATAAGTTCCTCCAAGCAAAAACTTAATACAACTTGCCTCCATCACCCACAATTCTTGCCAAGTGATCTTCCACTTCTCTAGATTCTCCCAGCGAAGCCACTGGCCTTGTTTTGCCTGTGATGCTGCTGTTGCGCACCGTGCCTCCTCTTCCTGATCACAAATATATCTAGTCATCAATTGCCTTCTCTCTGGTGATGTGGCCTTAGTAAACAAACACTTTCCATGAATCACCAGACCCAATGCCCACTCTTCCGCATGGCACTTGGCCAATCACATCCCTGTATATAAAAATATTACTTTAATCAATAGATCATATTCTGAACTGTATATTTTAAAGCTGTATACTAAGGGAGTGCTGAAATCATTAAAACACTACAAGAGTTGCTATGCCTGAATACAAACCATATTAAATTATTCCACTTAATCAACTACCGCAAAATTGTGGGAACATCTGCATTACATTATATAAAAACACATCAGTAATTTTATAAGGCAAACCACTTCCAAACTCAAACCAGGCTCCTATGTTTGGAGCTAATTCAGATTCATCTCTTTCTTTCTCCTCTTGCCCTGCATTTCTGATTTTACACAATTGCTTTCATCTAGGTTTCTTTGTTATTCTCAATAGAATGTATGTAATTGCTCTCTCAGGCAAGTGGTTGTTTACAGCAAATCGTTACAAAGTTATGATGAAACACATACCTTGCAAAAAAATTAACAGCTATACTGTTTCACGCTTTATTATTGGTTATATTGATATAAAACCTTTTTTATGCTGTCAATGCACAATTACATCTCTTTTAATTACCCACATTATCATAAACTCAAACCAAGCAACAAGAGAAAACTATTTGTTAGTAACGCAATCATCAGAAGCAACGCTTTCAAGGGATGAGGTGTGAAATTAAAACCAAACACAGCAGAGTCCAGGGGATAATGGGCTTTAAATAACTGAGAAGCAGCTCATTTTTCATTTACGGTAACAAGAAACTCGACTCTTTAGGGCAAGCTTTAAGATCATGGTGTCACTGGTGGGGTCGATCAACATCTGTAACTGGCTTAGCAGTTTCACCACACACAAAGCTGCAGAAACAAACTGGGAATTCTAGACCTGAACCGAAGAGACTCTTCTTGTTGTTTCTCTTGCTGGATCATGCATTTATCTGCTAGGGTCTTACCAATAAAGAAATGGAAAATCCTTTGTGGTCCCTGAATTAAACAATTTATACATAGTAGAGCAGGTCACTCACATGATTTCAGCCATGTTTAAAGTAGATTTCACAAAAGATGGAATGCTGTGCAAAATGTATATGAACGTAAACTATTTAAACCAAATATATTTGAGTATACACAAAAACAAAATGCTGAAACTGAGAAATTATTATTATTATTATTTTTTAAATATATATACCCATTTTGAATTTGATGTCAGCAACATGTCCCCAAGCTGCTGAGCAACTGAAATCATATAACAAGCAAGAACAGGAAAAGGATTTCAACTATGGAAAATTCAACTATGTGCAGGGTGATAACTGTAGTAAAATAAATAAAAGCAATTACGTCACAGTAACTGCAAACAGGAGCCAGGTGCAAGAGGTTATAAAAATAAGGGAGAAACCTTAGAAAAAGAATGTGTGCTTCCAGGTGTTTATGTCACACCATCTACACAAAGATATAGAAGATAAAACCTAAATGAATCGATTCTAATGTTTAGAAGGTCAGGCAGCAGACCGCACGTAGCTCCATCCAGGCTGCTCCATTGCATTGCTGTTCTAGAAGCCGCGTGTACAATGCAAACACATGGGTCAGAACACAGCACTTTGTGGGAATCTGGTGGCCAGACTTTTTCCAGAGTTGATCACAAGGTCCGTGCAGCAATGACCAGACATTTCATATGCAAGCTAGGCATTACAGAGCTTAGGCTGAAACAGTAAGGACCTTTTATTATGCCATTGCTAGAGTTGGGGGGTGGCAGGGTCTATCTGCATTGAAACAGTAAACAAACTGCTAGACAAAAGCCTATTCACTGTGGCAACGATCATGCTCTTAATTTGAAAATTATGAGAAAAGCGGCCAGCCTGGCCAACTCATCAATTTCAATATATGCTTGATACACATTTTAAATTCAACACACTATCTCAGTTACTTGTGAGCTGCCTAATTAGCCACCGTAAACATGCGCAGCTTAGTAGTAATTAGACAGCAATGACGACACGCTCACTGCACCCTAGGGTTGTTTGTAATACAGTATACTGAAGTTTTTAAAAATGGTATCTCAAAATGTACGTTGTGTCTTTAAGTACACAATTTCACTCAAGTATTTAAGAGAACCCCATTGAAGCTCACTGACTGCTGTTGTGAGTTGGGTGGGGGAAAGAACAAGCCCAGTGGCCCACAGCAGTTGTGAGTTTAGTGCAGAGTTTGGGTTAAAAGACAGGAAGAAGGATGAAATCAGATATCAAATACTTTGTGCTCACAACTATGAGGCTTTATCCTGTATGTGTGATTAGAGCCTCGGTTCGTTGAAAAATAATCTGCTGTGGTGTGTTAAACCACAAGTTCCTGTTAGGTGCCCAGCTCTGCTTCTAAACAGTGTAGAACTGTCTAATTTTGAATATTTTCAAACTTTTCTGTTCCTCCAAAAATCGATGAAATTGCTCTCAGAAATGGGTTTTTATCGTCAACACGTGTGTCGGTGTGCACTGCTGAGCTGTGCTGAGCAATGTAAACACATCAGAAAACCCTTCACTCGACTTTGTGCTCACAGATATGAGGCTAGGGTAGCCTGACAGTGCACCCCCACACTCACAGCCATACCATGATATAATTATTATTATAATAGTATGAAAAATGTGGATCCCACTACTGGTCTTTGCTGAAACAGTATACTATGTAAAGAGCTGCTTAGGTTTTTGGACAAACCCACTTATGCTTTGAAGAACAAAACAAAACACTAAATAGTAGATATGATTATATCATTTATAAGCTCGGACCAGAAAGTGCAGGCATTCTCCAAGTACACTGATCAAAAGCCAGTTCTTAACACTGTGCAGGCTGAGTCTAATCTCTGCTTAGACCAGCAAGAATTTTCTAAATAAAAAGTGGCAGAGAATGAGGGGAAAGGCTGTTATACTAATCCTTGAAGCTTCTGCATTATCCACCTTAGGAAACAGGTGAAGTTCACATGCATAAAGAATCTGCTCACCTGTAACTGTACCTTATCCCAATTCAAAACACCACAACGGCTAATGCAAGCAGTCATAGGAAGCCCGCTGTGATCGATTTCTGTTTAAAATAGCTGACACACAGAAGTCACAAGGGGTTGTGTAAAAACCCCCTAAAACTGGACTTTGTTCAAACTTGTAGACAAATTAACAGTTTTAGACAGAAGCTTTGAATTTGCTTCACAAAGCAGTCCAAACATAATGAGGTCTGCCCTACACCCAGGGAGCACTAAACCAGACTAAACATTTTGCTGCCCTCTAACTCCACAAGACGTCTGTTCTGCTAGGCGGCTTCAGCACAGATTAGGGCTAACAGGACAATTGCTTGTTTTCTCCTTCTGTGTCTCCCTTTGTGCGAGTGTAACATCATGCCCTCCAGGTCTTTCATCAGACCAGGATCCCAGCCAATTAGGTCTGCCCAGTCTGGAGAGGGCAACTGCAGTCTACTGCTCTAAGTAGTGGCCAAAAGGTTGCACGCAAAACCTATTATAATGAGTAAAAATAAATAAATAAGACTTGATTCGCCTTTCTGTAATAAATAAAAGCTTCAGCCTACATTAGGAACAAAATGCGGTCAGTCTCTGATGTGACATAATGGTCTAACAGAGCTGTTGCTGAGGATTGCTGAATTTAGGGCACAAAAACAGTCAAAATTGGTGGAAAAATCCACACAGTTCAAGTCATGGTCTCCATCCTAGAAATCAGAAATTCAACAATGAAGCCTAGAAGCAAAGCCATCTCAACATACCACAGAGAGAAAGGAATCTATGCAGCGTTTTAAAGAATGCTGTCCTAGATTTTCTATCACAAAAGGCCACTAACTCTGCATTTTCTTTAGAAGCTTGTGATCCATAAATTTTTGTCAGCATTGTCTGAAAGGAGGACAAATATAGAAGGATTAATAAGTATAGTAAGATAGCTGAATCATAATTACTTTTGAAATCTTTTATTCTGAACTCTGAGGGGATTAATTTCTCTTTCTACCTTTGTATGCACATTATGATATCCATCATCCAGGAAAATCTAGATCAGGGACCATGAAACAGTGCTCACTTTAATACGTGTACCCATCAACTAGAAGTGACAACTACAGCAATAGCCACATCCATTTTTTGGTACCCATTGTTGCCACATGGCCCTTCAAGTAAATTTCAGTGGTGAAACATTAAAGAGCCTTTAAAAAACAAAAAGCATACCAGCCACAGGGCTAGCGCAGCTTATTTGTGGATCTTGTGCAACATTCTTAAGAAATACAAATAAATGTATTGCACACAAACCATGTATGTTATTTTGCTACATGCTCCAGCAATCAGGAAAAAGGGACAATATCCAAAGTCACTGACGTCAGGTTTGCGGTTGGTTGTCGAACATGCAGATCTCAGATCTTACATGAGGATAAATACTAACTCCACAGCAACAGGTCATGTTTCCACGTTATGTTATCTATGCTAAAAGCAGTACACCTGTACCCTTCTTTTTTTCCCTCTCAAAAAGGACAAACATGCTTTGCAAGAACCTTTAAGGCAACCTCCGAAAAACCTTCTGCAGAGGACTAAGGCATGTCACACCTTTGAACCCTTCCATATCAGACATCTACAGTTGATGCTGTAATGACTTGAAAAAATGCTTTATGAGCCACAGAGGAAAGGGGAAGAGCAGGAGGAAGAAAAAAATACAGTTGCATAATGCAATTACTGTAGTTCTATTAAAGCGGGTACATCACGGTGAACAGATTCATTACTTCGGCTTGTAAGCTCATCACATAAAATATGCTGGATTTAGGAAAGAACCTGAATTCCTGTTTTGTGTTTGGAAAACCAGAAAAACTTTTGCAGTTACAGAAAACAAATGAAACTTTAAAACATGCACCAGACTGGCTTCAAAACATCTACACAGAAAACCCACAAAAACCAGAACCAGGTATCTGAATCTGGACTAACAAGATATAGCTTTGAAATCATAACTCCAAAGTCATGTAGTTTTGGAAAACCCAAGCACGGTATTTTCCAAGTCAGATGAACTCTCAAACTTATATGTCACAGAACACACTACTATTTATGTGGACGATGGCAGGAGCACACTTGATCCATTCAGAACTGAGCTTGGTCACTCTGGCCTGGTAAATGTGAGTGGCTTGTTATGCAACAGACCAGTGAATATTAGCATTCTTAGTGTTTCAGCTAGTCGAACAGCTTGATATAATTAACACTGCTACTGAAAAGCCAGAGTATTTCTCAATCCTCCAGAGCAGTCATCTAAGGTAGAGTGAAACTAAAGGGTCCTGTGTCAATAATTTAAGAAAGTATGCATTCTAGAAAGATTCCACAGAATCAAGAAGGAAAAAAGTTGAGAAAAAAAATGTAAATAAATAAATTCAACTGCAGACAGAAAATATTCTGACTGAGAGGACCTTTAAGACTAAAGATTCCAAACCAATAAATGTCCTATATCCCCCCAAAAATAGTTCAGTCCTAGTATATTAGTTTATTCAACACCAAAACAGGCTTTACCGCTGTTACAAGCAATAAATCCTTGTGCCTTTCTTGCTAAGGGTGTACCGAAGGTTCTAGCCCATTTAATACAGTAGGAAATTATCACATGCTTAGCTTATATTTGACTGTATATGTGACTGTACCAATAACAGATCCTGAGAAGACGAGAGGCATATTCATCATAGTGTACTTAAATTGTTACACCCTCATGTCCACTAAACATTGCCTGTATAAACTGCACTCACAGAGCTTAAAGCAAATTGATCCAATATCATCACACTATCCCAAAGGACTGCTCACTCCCTGCACTGCCATCTGAGTACTGACGAAAGGCTCATCTGATGTGTCTGGAGAGCCTAATTAGACTGGTATTCCTTCACCAAAGGCATGACCTCAGACTTCAAAATGAGGTTTAAGCTCCGGTATGCAGCCCTCAAGCAGGGAAATCTGATCTGGGGTTTGCATGTAAAACAAGATGAAAATCCCAATTTTCAATTCTGAGTTTTACACAAATATTGAACTAGGAATTTGCACAGTGCAAAGGGTGTAAAAACCCTTCTCATCTTTGTTTTTTTTTTTTTTTTCATGTTTGAGAATGTCATTATTAATTTATGAATCTAGTGACCCAATGAACTGACACTGAAGTGGTTACCTTATTTTACATGGAAGTCTACACACGTTAACCTGAGCAACACAGTAAATAATGCACACTAGTTACTTTGGCAGAAACATGATCAAGCGATAGAGCTACATCTACATTTGGAATCTAATATATAATAAAATATAACTAGATATAATGCAAATATGATGCTTCAGTGTATGAGATTAAAATTCAGTTTAACTTCTGACATTTATAAGATAATAATCTCTGTTTTAGCAGTGTAGATTTTTGAATTTCATTTGAAGTATGTTCTCTACAGTGCTAGAAAATAATGCTACAATCCAATGGGTGCTGAAATCTCATGTTGGAATCTTCCTGTGTTGTTGGTAGGTAGGCATATCACAAATCTTACACCTGACGGTAACAATTTTCCACAGTTGTTAACATTAACAATCCTTATTAAAATGTTCACACTACTAATTAACAAAAACTATATTTATTATTTGGGGGCTAAGTAAAAAAACGAAATTAAAAGGTACTAGAAACTTTTCACTGACTGACACACGTCAATCAAGTTCATGCTGCGTCTTTCACCAGTTTGGAGCTACTAATGTCAACAGTGTTGGACGTATGGAGATGGTGCAATTGGGCACATTTTGGCACTAAATTGGGCACTTCAGGCAAGTAGTTTAGTGTTTTGGAAGGCTTACAAGACACTGCAAGGTCCCTAGAGTCAAGTCCCAATACAGCAGTAAAGACCAATTCTTTACCACAGAAAAAGTCCCTTAACCACTAAAAACCCACAACTCATTTTCCACTAAGGTTTACCTAGTACTAAGAGTGGAAAAGCCAGCACATTTAACATACTGCCTCTCAAACAATCATGAGGTTAACCTCCTTGAGGCAAGGCTACATGCTTGCAGTAACACAGAACTGCCTGCCTGTCATAACATGGTGGCTATGAAATGTGAAAAGACCCTGCCTAAATATAGACAAATCAGATGCGTGTGACAAACCCAGTAGGTGACTCTCAGCAGAAGGCAGAATAGGGAAACTCATTTAGAAAAAAAGAGCACTTGTTAGAACAGCTTACACTAGGCCTACGTGACAGTATTTGCATGTTTAAGTTTATTCACAACATTTACAGATTGGGAGCATGATAAAGGAAGTACTGTCACAGCAGTATAATTTACCATCTACTCACCACTATGCAGTACTATATATAGCTATAACTATAATTATAGTTAGATTTTGAAGAATAAGATAATCTCACAGTAATAAATGACGAGATCTTGCGAATTCACCACGTGAGAATATTTCTTATGAAGCTTGAACATGTCTCGCCCAAATCAGTTGGGTTGTATGCACTTTTTTAAGAGGGATCTGACTGCACAGTAGCAATGGTGGCGAGTCCAACATTTCAGCAGTCAGAGAGGTATAGCTTCTAATGCATCTTGTATGTCTTGGAATGTCGGAGTTGGAGGTAAACCGCACAGAAGAGCTCCCGCTACTTTAATTGTATGTCCAGCTGCATTTTGGATTCCCAGTGAAAACAAACGGTAACAGAGTGACAAACAAGACACAAACCGTTTGGAAGCACTAAGAAAATCATACCATACACCACGGCTAATACAAGCACTATGCAAAAACACTTACAGCACCACCATGGCTCTCTACTGAAGCCAGTCGTGCCTGTAAAGAAATTGAAAAAAGGGTAGACAACACTTACAAAAGCCTTTGGACCTCAACTTCCAAAGTCAAGTGCTAGAGCCACAGCAATAACAAGAGACATAGGTGTGACATGAGACCATTTTCAATCAGTACCCGTCTTTTTTTGTTGTTGTGTTTGAAGAAAACTGATAGTCTCTGCTTGCACTTTAAGCATAGACTTGGTGTATCTGGTTGTGGTTTGCACTATACAGGAGACTCAGTCATACAGGAGAGAAACTAGTCTGTTGAGTTTGCGTTTTCTGACTTTGTCAAATTAACCTATTTTTCCAGACATATTTTTCATCTTTGAAAGTTTCTTAAAAATATTTAAAAATCTTGTCTCGTTCTCGTGATCCCAATATCGTGTCTCATCACACCCATAATAATGAGAGTACAGAGTCAAAATAACTGATGTTCAGGCTTCACCAATTACATTAGAGCAAATACTTATTTAAAAATTGTAGGCAATGTGAAGGAGCTAAGGTTTATCACATATCAATCACTTAGCACAGTATAATATCCCTCCCTTTAAAATGAATGAAATACAACTGAAAAGCCTTGAAATTGTCGCCATGAGTTATTTATTGTTTCAAGGGTGCAACCAGCACACTTCACTCCCTCTGCTGAAATATGGAGAACAAACAGACCTGCCCCAATCACATTCAAGATAGTGCCAAAGGGCAGAAAATATTGCTTTGGCCATTTAAACCTCCAGAATATAAGGACCAAGTTCTCCTTTATCTATTTCAGCTGATAACCTTGCCACAAACTGTCATGGCTGCGCACACAACAGGCTGTACTCTTCTGTGAGACATTATGTCCTAAAGCCTATTCAAATATGTAAGGGATGAGGTGGAGTAGAGGTGTGGTTATGGTGCTGTTTGTTTGCACAGATCACTGGGTATTGGGAGTAAAATGAGTACAAGTTCACAAATACAATATATAGTGTCCATATTTAAGAAATGCTGCTCATAGAATTAAAAAGTCAAATGAAGACATAATTAACCAAAGAATTCCACTGAAAAATTATCCTGGCTTCTAAGTGGCTTTCCTGCGAGGCAGAACATTCTTTTACATTCCTTTACAAACATGGCTGACATAACATGCTAAAACAAACCTGTGACACAGACAACAAAGGAAAAAGCTAAAAATGCCTCCATGTGATCTCGGCACAAACTAATTTGAACGTGTCTTTCTCTGAAAGGGACGTGTGTTTTTTTTACGTGTTGAGTTCTCCAACGATGTCTGCCCCCGCTAAAACTCGCTGTCATAAACAAGGATTTCGTCACTGAGGCCTGCCTTGAGGTGTAAGGAATGCATGCATGAGGCTGTTGAAGTGGTCCAGATTACCAAACTATAGGGCCAGTCCCACACTGTTAGTAAAGTCTCAATGCAAATTCTTTTACTCAAAGAATAACCAGAAGGAAAAGTCCTTGAACTTGTTAGGGTTTATTAGAGAAATATGGAAAGCTGAGCAGAGAAGGATTTGTACCACAAGTGCTTCCTTTTTATGACAAAGCCACACTGGACCATTTTACACAAGTACAATATCTACTGACCATTTAATGCTTTTAATTCATTTTAACACATTTAAATGTCATTCATTCATTATCTGTAAGCGCTTATCCAACTCAGGGTCGCGGTGGGTCCAGAGCCTACCTGGAATCATTGGGCGCAAGGCGGGAATACACCCTGGAGGGGGCGCCAGTCCTTCACAGGGCAACACACACACACACACACACACACCCCTACGGACACTTTTGAGTCACCAATCCACCTACCAACGTGTGTTTTTGGACTGTGGGAGGAAACCCACGCGGACACAGGGAGAACACAACACACTCCTCACAGACAGTCACCCGGAGGAAACCCACGCAGACACTGGGAGAACACACCAACTCCTCACAGACAGTCACCCGGAGGAAACCCATGCAGACACAGGGAGAACACACCACACTCCTCACAGACAGTCACTCGGAGCGGGAATCAAACCCACAACCTCCAAGCCCCTGGAGCTGTGTGACTGTGACACTACCTGCTGCGCCACCGTGCCGCCCACATTTAAATGCAATTAAGAAAATTATTCAATTATTGTTCACCATCACGAATGAATTTTAAAGAACTATATAACAATGTTTAGATGTTTTAAGTCAATATTACACCCATGTACTACTCTATAACGTCTCTTTTGGTTTTTTTTGTTAAACCAATCTTAACTTTTAATCCAATTTATTTTTTTAACCTAGACTATTTCAACTGAGTTTCAACTACAGGGCAGCAGCATAACTCTTACACCACAAGAGTTAAAACAACAAACTCTCTACCTCTAAACCCTCATGTACATCTGACCTAAATTACAATGCTTCACCGACCATGACAGAGGACGAGATTTAAGCAAGCTTGAAGTCGCTCAAGTTATTTGGTAGGTTTTTAAAAGCAACCTACACCTAAAACCATCTACATTATCAAAATAAATTATAATAGCTTCATTCATGCACAACCAGTGAACCAATGCATTACCCACTTCTTTAAATGCTTAAGCCCAGTTACATAACTATGTTTGGGTGTAACCTCACAGTGGTCAAACCAACCAAAAAAAAAATAAATAAATAAATAAATAAATAAATAAATAAAAACGTATTATTCACAGAAAAGCATCCACATTACATAATTCTGCTGGCAGTCTACATAAGCAAGACTTCCTCTCTTGGACTTCCTTAAAATTAAGCCCCAACAATTGCAACAGCTTAGTTTAGGAGCTCAGGAAAAAACAAAGAGTGCTACAAATTGTGTTAAGAACTGAGAACTCTTTAACAATAAAAACACCTTCATAAATAAATATGAATAACACAATTTAATCCTAGATCACGCTTCCTATGTCAATATATATATTATAATGAATCCCATGCACAAAAACAAAGAGCGCCATGTAACAAAAAAAAGGACTACATGAAAGACAAAAAAGTAATACAACTCACCTGTAATAGCGTGACTGCAGGTAAGTAGAACACACTGCTTTGGAGACATGGCTAGCTGAGCCGAAGTCTATGACTTTGACGCGGTAGGGCTGCCGGACAGGGTCCACCAGCATGATGTTTTCAGGCTTGAGGTCTGCATGAATCAGTCCCAGGCTCTTTAGCTTCTTCAGCGCTGTGGCCACCTGCTGCAGCATGGGCCTGATGATCTTCAACGGCAGAGGGCTGAACTTGTTCTGCTTCAGGAAGTCATACAGGTTCTGCTCAAGCATCTCAAACACCAGGCAGGTGTGGCTGCAGTGCTGGAAGCACTCAAAGGCACGCACCAAGTTGTGCTCCTCCGCGTTCTCGCTGCTCAGGCGAGCCAAGATGCCCACTTCAATTTGGCCTTGCCGTGCATACGAAGGGTGATTTTTCAGGATCTTCACTGCCACTATCTCATTGGTGCCCCTTTTCCAGCATTTGACTACCTGCCCAAAGGTGCCACGGCCTAGGAACTCCAACACCTCATACGTGTGCTTCATAGAGCATAGGACCTCGTGCTGAACAAGCTGGTAGTCCCCATCACCTGCTGCCCCTGTCCTGTTCTGTTCGGAGGGCGCCACACCTGTGGCTGTACTCCCCATGTTGCTTTGCATCATGGCAGGTAGCGTGGAATGCTCCTCTACTATCTGCATGGTGCTCTTACTGTTACTGTCAAGCTCCTCACCTTTGCGTTTAAACCCACATCGTAGGTTTCCGTCTACAGAATTCAAACCTCCGCTCCTCCTCCTCTTGTTTTCCTCTTCCTCGCCCTCCTGCTCCTCTTCCTCTAACTCACCTCCAGAAGCTTTGCTCTGGCCACTGTCTCCTCTGTCCTCCTCACCTGCTGTGATCAAGCCAAAGCCACGCCCCAAAACTCCCCCTGGCTCCACGCACCTGAAGGGTGAGAGCAGCCTAGTGGGAGTTGACGAAGAACACACAGTCTGTAACGAGGGTCTAGCAGTCTCCCACGTTTCTGTCTTTGACGACGGGACAATATTGGTTGGGTGTGCAATACAGAGATTCACACCGACCACATAGGTTCGAGGGGTCTTCTCATGGTACACACAGCCGCTGGCATCCACTTTCCTCACGCTGCTAAAGGCACTTGTCTGAGGTTGATACACATGCGGTGGGCAGACCAAAACCTGTGAGGCCATACCTGGAAAACAAAAGGCAGGAACACATCATTGACCAAGGTAAAATATGTCAGTGATTCATACTTAAGAAGTGCACATTCTTATTTGGTTGATTACAAGAACTGGCATTTTATTACATATGTCGTGTCTCACTTTTGTACTTTTAGAATCAAGGCTTGATAAAAAACAGACGAAACAACACCTCAAACAGTATGGTACTAAATTTTAAAATTTAAAGTTTAATTTTTGCAGACACGCTTACTGTGGAATACTGATATAATTAATTACAATACAAATAATACTGCCAAAATTTCCCATCCCTGCATATAAAACCATTTAATATTTTTATCATTACTTGCAATAAAGCAAATTAGAGCTAAACGATATTGCCAAAAATTTAAATCACAATATATTTCTTAAGATATAATTCTGATGTCAATGTTAACAATAAAATAGCTGTCGAAAAACTGCCATAAACTCAAAGCAACATGATATCAGCATCAAACAAAGCCATCTTGGCTTTGTCAATAGTAACATTTTTAAAATAACTTTAAAATTAAATGCAATGAACTGAGAGCAGCGACCTGTAATGACCATCAGTCAGTGACAGATGCTGTAAAAAAATAATATAGGACTACTGATGTGTATAAAAATCATATAATTGTTATTGAAATATTTTATATTGTGATATTGATATTTAATTATTGTCCAACACATTTCTCACTTGCAGCTCACTGAACATTTGTAGAAATTAAATTCGGTATTTAATGACATTTTTGTTGGTCTCAACAACAGACCTACTTGCCTTGTAATGGTAATTATACTTATATAATATATTAATGGAATAAAAATTAGGCTAATATGCATAAAAATACAAAAGAAACACCCCTTTGCATCACAAACATATCTCAGAAACCAGTGCCATTAAGAGACAGAGCCTTGCCATTAGCTGGTGGAGATTAGTCACGCTAGTTACACAGGAGCTGCTTATGCTGGCACAACATATGGCACAAGTTTAGACAGGACAACAGGTGTGTCCGAAAAAGACATGCACATAATCACACGCCCGCATTTCATGTATGAGAACTTTAATGAGAAAATTAAAGCGGAGAGGAAACAATGATGTGGATGGGGAGCAGCCCAGTAACAAATGTGGACCAAGTCTTGTTGCAATGATCTGTACCTGACTGATTGAAAACCCCTCTAGCCACACCATGAAATATTTATGTGCTAGAAGTCTTGTATACAGATTTCAGCACTCATTTATTTCAAGATGTTTGATGATCAAAAGCTCAGAACAATAGCCAGCCTTTCAAAACAACATGAAAGATTCATGTTTCATATCACAATGTGCTGTATATAGACTGCGAAACTCATTAATCGGAAGATATCTAATTTAAGTTCCGAAGAATACCCAGCCTCTCAAAACAATTCATTCATTCATTATCTGTAACACTTATACAGGTCAGGGTCGCGGTGGGTATAGAGCCTACCTGGAATCATTGGGCACAAGGCGGGAATACACCCTGGAGGGGGGGCCAGTCCTTCACAGGGCAACACAGACACACACACACACATTCACTCACACCTACGAACACTTGAGTCGCCAATCCACCTACCTGCTGTGCCACTGTGCCGCCTGCCTCTCAAAACAAACACAAGGTAATTCAGGAAAAACTGTTATGTGATCTCTGACATTATACAGACACCGTTTAGTTGCAATTTTAAATTAAATTAATTCGATATGTTCACGTAGACATGACACTTTAAAACTGATTTTTAAGTTAAATAATCATTAACCTAAATAACCAACAGGTTTCCATTCTGGGAATATGCTTTTCATCTGAAACAATCCATGCAGAAAAAAATTAGGGCCTAAATAATTTCTAATCATTTTCACTAATCAGTTTCTAATGTACAGAAGTGTAGTTGCTATATTTAAGTTATTTTCTTGGGATATAGAACTAACACATTTGCAAATAGAAATGGATGTAAATACTGATAACTTTAAAAATGATATACAGGAGGTCCTCCTTGGGTTCCGTCAGTCCCGAGTTACGATGTTTCGTGGTTACGACAAATCTCCCATTTACTGTATAAAGCCTTGTTTCGACTCAAGTGGTTTTGCGTTGTAAACGTCGTAACGTGAACTTCGGAAGAATACACGGTTACGCGGCTCGGAACCGAGGAGGATAGGTGTTAGGATAGGATAAGTGCTTACAGTATTTTATTTACGTACAGTATGTACGTATGTTCCGACTTACACCGGAAATTGGTATACGACGCGACGTAGGAACGGATCAACGTCGTAAGCCGAGAACCCCCTGTACTATTTGGTACTTTGTTATGCCTATATAAAAAACCTAAATAATGAACTTAAAGGAGTATTTTCCTAAAACAATTTGCACTTTAAGTTTGAAACTGGGGAACTCTTCAACACTCCTAAGCCCGAACCACATGTAAGCAAAGCTTTCTTAGCCCAACGCAGCATGATCCTGCTGCATCCATTAGGCCACTCCAGCCAAGGTGTTGGGTTACACCTCCCTCTCTCTCTCACCGTCTTGTATTTTCAACTGCTGCCGTCTGCCAAGGACAGGTGGCGACTGACCATTCCCTACGTCAGTAACCAATGGAGTTAGTGAGAGAGGGAAGGAGGGGGGCAGTTTGGAGAATAACACCTGTTGACGCTGCAACTGTTTTATGCAAACAACAGGAAATTACAGGGAGCTGCATTTGCCCCAAAACAAAAACAGCTTAACGAGAGAGGATTTTTCCTCTTGGCAGAAAGTGTTTTAAAATAAGGCTGCCATTATTTTCAATTGTTCTCAGTAATTCACATAAAAATGTACGAAAGAACACTGGACAAATGTCCATGTTTGATACCTTCCATGAATATTTACAAATAAATTAAAAATATATAGAAACGGGCTAAATCTTCACACATATGTAACATGAATAACCTGCACAATAGACCAGTGTTGTCTAAAGGTTCTGTTCTTCAATCTTCATATATGTTTGTAAAATCAGACAAATCTACCTATACGACAATTCCATCAATAATTATCTGCCAATATGATTCAGATATCATTATCTCACAATTTTCTTGCAATCTATTGATAGGAAAATGTATTAAAAATTATATAGAAAACATCTTTAATATTTTGCTACGTACACATTTAGTGTGTTTAGGTCCCAAACGTGAAATACAATATAAAAACACTAATTCTACATGTGCGTGACATTTGTAGACATATAACCTAATATTTATCACCAGGATAAATCAACGAGATATCTGATCACGCGTCTAAACTTTGGAATAACCCTGCACATTAATGTAAATTCGTTTTTTTTTAAATTCTGCATTAGTCTGTAAAGTTTTCCACAACACCTCACGATAGTAAATATGTTTAAAATAAGAGATTGAAAGGCACATAGCTGTTATCAGTACGTGCTAAAGTTGTGGCTGCTGCTGTAGTTGTTGTCGACTGACGGAGAAAAACGACGATAAACACTGAGGTAAACTTTGACTTAGGAAAACGAGTCTGACATAAATGTTAGCTTGTATGTCGTTCTCGTAATATTTTTGTTCCTCCAACTCGACCCAAGACCTTTTTAAACCACGCAACACAGCAAAAAAAAACAACTTTTTCCGCACCCAACTGTTAAGCAAGTTAGCAGAAGGCTAGCTGTTTTGAAGTTTGCTTCCCTATTCGCCAACTCTTCGTTCCACCTTAAAGGGCGCTGGCAGCAACACTCTGAAGCCTTGAGCGCCGTTACGCACGTTCTGCGCCGTTTAAGGTGGAATTGAGAATTAGTATACGAAGCTCGTATACAAGAAGCGCAGGTAAAAAAAATATATATAAAAAGCCTCGTTATTCCAAAGCCAAACAATGTTATTACCTTCACAGCCAGCAACCGTCGTCGAAATGTGAGGCTCCTCTGAACATGTCAGGGGTTTAATATAGCTCAAAACACTTGCTGAGCTGCCATCTTGTCCTCTCGTTGGAAAACGAGGGAGCGAAAGCCGTCGTCTCCCTCATTTTCTTAATTAAACTGTTCACAAACTCGCGAAACTAAGCCATTAATGTGAGCCAACTCGGGTCCGCCGTTAAGTTAAAGATGTCCTGTACGATAAGGGGAGCATTTAAACTTCATTTCGAGGGCGATTAAAGCCCAATCTGCCTTCCACTCGGAGATAGGCGGATAAGGCGAAACCTCTGCTGCTGCCCCGCTGCAACTGCAACTCGCTCCAGAACCGTCGAACCGTCTGGTCCTTCCTCTTTCTCCACTCTTCTGCCACCAGACCGCGGCGCATTATTGCCACCTTCTGAGTGGGAGAACAAGGGGTGGACGATATGAACACCTAACGCCACCTTGTGATAAAGACAGGGCAGTGGCCACAGATACTGACTTTGCTAGTGGCCTACTAAACTTCATCATTTTTTAAAGACCCAGTCCAGTCTTTTTACCACGTTAACGTATAATACAACAAACATATACATGTATAAGGCATGAGTGAAATAAGCAGTTAACCAAGTAGTTAGCCAAGGTTCAGCATTTGCTTACTGAAACTGTAAGATTCAGAGAGCCAGGCTTTTTATGTCATAAACCTAAGAAGCCAGTCCCATCCACCCACAAGGCAGGACTTGAATGAAGGCGAATGCATAATCTGATTTTATTTTCATGACAACAGCTTATAAATATGTAATTTTAAATAAACATGGGGTGGCACGATGGCGCAGTAGGTAGTGTCGCAGTCACACAGCACCAGGGGCCTGGAGGATGTGGGTTTCGATTCCCGCTCCGGGTGACTGTCTGTGAGGAGTGTGGTGTGTTCTCCCTGTGTCTGCGTGGGTTTCCTCCGGGTGACTCTCTGTGAGGAGTGTGGTGTGTTCTCTCTGTGTCTGCGTGGGTTTCCTCCGGGTGCTCCAGTTTCCTCCCACGGTCCAAAAACACACGTTGGCAGGTGGATTGGAGACTCAAGTGTCCGTAGGTGTGAGTGAATGTGTGGGTGTTGCCCTGTGAAGGACTGGCGCCCCCTCCAGGGTGTATTCCCACCTTGTGCACAATGATTCCAGGTAGGCTCTGGACCCACCTCGACCCTGAATTGCATAAGCAGTTACAGATAGTGAATGAATGAGTGAATGAGTGAATTTCAGGTTAGGACGTGTCCATATACATTTGGCCATATAGCCTTTCAAGCTTAGTAGTGTGCCATTTTAAAAGCAGCATAACACTGTCCTCTACACAGGTCTACCTGACAGGTGCTGCACTGTACAATACACATAATAAATAAATCAGTAAATTAATGAATTAATTATAAGGCAGATTATTCCATAGCATCCCTGGGGACCTGCTACACTCAGGGAGAATAAACTGCAACCAAGTAAGTTGAGGTGAGGCTGATGATGTTCCTTCACTTTTTTTTATTTCAAAAATCACACATTTACACAGAGATGATTGCAGTCCTGTTTATTTAGGAAGTCCGTCAGGTTAAAGCTGTGAATTTCTGACATACAACAAAACAATCAATACTGCACACAAGGATAAGAAGCAACATCATCTATACAATGAGAGGAGTTGCAAATAGAAGCTCATTGCTGTAAATATTTCCCATGTACACAGTTGGACTCTTCTGGATGCATCAAGGTGCTGAGTACATTATGCTACTGGAATATGTTAAAATACAGGTAAAATGCTGTGTGACCCTCGCTTTTAATGTCTTGGCCCCCTCATAAACACTTTTAAGGAAAAAGTATGATAGCCATGTGTTAGTTCAAGCCTGTAGTTTATATTTGTTAAAATGCCTTTAGTCTCTTTTCTCTCTCCCTCTCTCTAAATACTGCACTGTAAAAACGTGACAGAAACACAGAATAGATCTGCTAGCGATGTGAAAATGACCTTTTTCAAAACGTGCTTGGCATTATGCTTTAGATAAATCACTGCACATAGAAAAGAATTCGTTAAAAAAGGTTGTTAAGTGTTCTCTCTGGAAACACCAGGACAGGTTTTAAAACCAGCTTAACCTAAACAGGGAAGAGAGGTTGTATTTAACCAAAGGTAAGCACTCCACAAAGTAAGGCACCAGTCAAATTCTCTACCCGTTCACCTCCTAACCCAAGCTAATACAGCATGACCACATCAGTGTGTGGCTCTTCTCACAATGCACCAGCCTATTTCC
The DNA here is from genome assembly GCF_029633855.1 of Hoplias malabaricus. Taxonomy (NCBI): domain Eukaryota; kingdom Metazoa; phylum Chordata; class Actinopteri; order Characiformes; family Erythrinidae; genus Hoplias; species Hoplias malabaricus. Next base: position 15,687,113 of record NC_089816.1, on the reverse strand, counting down.
TGCTCAGACCAGGGGTGGGGGGTCAGTAAACGGATTAAAAACCACATAAACGTGAGCAGACATTAAACACAAGTTATTAGTTTTAAGGGGGGCATCAGTCAATATTATTCACAACTACAGTACCTCACCTTTAAAGGTGTAGGAGAAATAGATCAGAAAGTACCCTGAATGGCTTGTGGATGACAGTTCCATCACATTCTGGCTGTTTCTGTTGTGTTCATGGCATTTAGGTGAATATGAAAAGAAGGCTGGACTGAGGTATGGCTTTTGAAAAGCCACTGGGGGGAGTGAGGGTGTATAGGGGATAGCAACAGCAACAACAACAACAACAACAACAACAACATTAGCTGCTTTAGTAACAATTGTCAGTTATTGTTTATTTAATTTTATGACAGAAACTGATTTATTACGGTCTCCTAATGGCATTTAAACATAAAAATACTAGCCCTGCATATTCAACTGAAATTTATATGGCCACAGTACCATGCCATTTTAAAATGGAAAGGGAAAAACAAAAATACCCCAACAAGTTCATCCTTTAGTTTCTTAAATTCCAATTAATGAATCCCAGCCTCCACCCAAAAGGCAAAAATCATGTCTTTACGCATTTCTAAAGGTCCCTGATATGAAATGCAGTGAGAAGAGGACAGAAATACCTAATCTGTGATATAATCCCTTGATAACTTGGACTGCAGGTGAGCTTAGGGGACCTAATCAGCAATTCCAGTAACACATTTGATCCTATGACCCTACGGTAGACTGCCTGGTTCATTCTACTTATCAGCGCAGGTGAACCGCTTAAGTGTCTGCACTTCCTCCAAGCTGAGGGATGTCCTGTAGGATTTTCTGGTAGAACGGAGAGTAGACAAGCTTGTTGAAATTAACCAAGTGACTCAGTCTGATTCCAACATCCTCTAGCTCTTTACTGATTGGTGCCAGACCTCCGGGAAGTGGTGGGGGGCTTTTATGAGGGCTTACCTCCAAAAAGCCCATGAGATAGGCCTGGATCCGAGAATCTGTGGACAGAGGTAGGCTAAGTGATTGAATACAACAAGAAATGAAAAATAAGAACCTATTTTGGATAAAAGTAATGACTAAATTTGCTTGGCCTTTATAGGGATGTTATTATTTTATAGTATAATAAATATAATATTAACAAAACCCTTCCATTTTACTATTAAAATGGAAGGGGGGGGGGGGGGGGTGGTGGCTGACCAACCAATTAAATGTTTACAGAGAAGGGTTATCGACCAATAACAGTAGCTCTACAGTCAGACCGTCCAATCAGAAGATTTTAGGCTACTTCACCACGACCCCTTCTCACTCAAGCGAACCAATCGGAGTAGGGGAGTGCGGGACTAGTTTGTGAACGAAACACTTCTCGAAGTTCTATGTAAGCTCTAGAAAAACAAAATCCCAGACGTTTTTTTAAGTCTGAAAAAGAGGACATGTCCGGGTAAAAGAGGAAGTCTGGTCACCCTAATTATACTTACAGGAAAGGTGTATAATTACAGAGGTATATCAACTAAGGCACGTCTAACATGCCTAAGGCTGGCCGGAACAGCATTTCATATTATTTCTGGTATTTCCAAATTAATACTAATATATCGTTGGCTGTCCAATTAAAAACACGTATCTCCACTTTGGTCAGTTGGAACACAGCACATGTCCTTCACACTCTGTAAAAAATTCATGATGAACAGATCAATAGGAATGCTCCAAAATTACTTAAAACAAAAAAAATTTTTCCATTGATTTCCATTGACATTTAAGAAGGTTTTTTCCTTCTCTGTAAAGTTGTTTGAGAAATTATATTAATTTATATTAATATTCAGGCTAAAGCTCAGGTGCTTGAGCTCTGCCTTATGCTACAGTAACTTCAGTTGTATCTCTCTTGCTCAAATCTTTATTTTTAACAGCATCCCAGGTTTCAGTATTTTTTCTCCATTTTACAACTATAATTTTATTTGAAAATTTCCCCCCTTTTTCAATGGAAACCTGTAGTGATATACAATTGAACATAGACTGCACTGTTCAAATATTAAACTTTTAAAAGCTTACTTTGAATGACTTGGCTAAGCACCAGCTCTATGAAAGCTAAGCTAAAAAAGCTAATGAAAGCTAATGATGGCTAAGCACCAGCTCTATGAAAGTGTCAAACAAATAAATACAGTGGAATTTG